>NW_027507510.1:0-17500 GCF_052324685.1 Brachyhypopomus gauderio
TTATTATATCCTTAATTCGGATCAGTTCACGGGTTTTGGTTTGCGCACTTTACATATTAAACCATCCTATCTCCCTGAGACTTGGCGTGATCGCTTCCATTTATTTTCGCTCACCCTGCCCGTCACAGAATAACCAGCCACCTTCGGAAGCCGCCAGTCTCCTTTGCTTTCTCCTTCGTTCGTGGTCATGTCTCGTGGTAAGTGTTTGTCTGCATGGTGTTTTGTTTGTTGTGGAAGAGCCCCGCCGTGCTGAAACGTTGTGTGTGTGTGCAGCACGGTGGTGACCAGGGCAGTCGACCCCGGTCGGGCTCTTCGTGTTGTGTGGTCACATGTGTGTGCATGTGTGTGTGTGTGAGTGAACGGATGTATGGAACGTTGTGCGTCGCTCGCTAGTGTTAATTGTTGAATGTGTTGTGTGTGACGCTGTCGCCACTCGTCACGGTCGCCTCGCTCCCCCGTGTGTCTAGTGTTTTATGTGGGGAGCGACTGCGAACTTGAGCGGCGCGTCACCACTGTTTGTGTAGAGCGCGCATGTGTGAGTCCTGTCCGTTTGCCGTTTTGCACCGTGCTTTTGTCTAGTCTTTGTGTGTTTTGTCCTAGCGTGCTTGTGAACTGTTGTGTGTAATTCCACACATGCTCCTCCCCCTTGAGTGTGTGTGTGGGGGTGGACCAGTGATGGTCCCGTGCCACGGGGAGTGGCACGGAGGGCGTCGCTCCTAAGGGAGGCCCTGACCAGGAACGTGGGGGGTTCTCCTGAGCAGGTGGTACTCCCCTGCTAAGACGGAGACCCCTCCCCCATTGTAAGGGGGATCAGGGCAGGTGCGCGTCTGTGTTTTGTGTTGGTGGTGTGTGTGGGTGTATGTGTGCTTTTTGTGTTTTATGTGCAGGTGCTTCTCCCTGGCGGTGGATCGTGGCAGTCCTGGACCTTGTGGGGGTCTCCAGCTGGCAGGAGCCCCCTTATGTTGTGGGGTGACCGGAGCCCGGTCGGAAAGAGCCCCTCCCTAGAGGGCTGGGCCCCCCGGATGTTTGGGGTACGATAGGGCTCTGGTCCGAAGAGCTCCTGCTGAAGATGGAGATCCTCCCTCCTGCTCGGGGTGACCAGGAGGCCCTTGGGGGCTGTTCCCCAGCCCGCGATAAGGGTGCTCTGGGCCTCGGTCTCTGGCGCTCCTGGGTTTGGTGGAGGAGTCCACCTCGTAAAGTCAGGCTCCGGCTGGGGCTGACTCCCCAGGAGGCTGGGGTGGCCCCTAGCAGAAGGCAGGGGCCAGCTCCGGGAGGAGGTAGGTCCAGGAGGTGACTTGGCCACGCCCCAGGGAGGTAACCTGCACACATACACCCCAGACGGACACGGAGCCGTGGCCCGCCGTCCTCGCACCTGTGGGGCTATGCGGCTTAAGGCCGGTTAGGGCGTGAGGGCCCTGTGACCGACCGGGGCGTGGTTTTGTCTTGTGGACGGCCCAGTCGGTCCAGGGTCCCGCCCAGGTAGGTGAGCTAACCTGTGTTTGTTTTGTGTTTCAGCTCCAGGACTACAGGGGGTGTGTCCCTTGTCCCTGCCTGCCTGCCCCTTTGTTTTGTGTGCTGCTGCTGTAGGCCGCACAGCTGGTGGAGGGGAGTGCGGCTTGGAGGGGGGATCTGTCACGGTACGGCGGCCCCCTACTGGTCGCCCCCGTCTACAGCAGCAGCTTGTCCTGTGGGTGTGGCGTTGTGTTCGTCCCTCAGGTGGGCGGAGCCCGCGATCCGTCTCACCTGAGGGTCGTTTGTTCGTCTATATATGTCTTGTCTTTGTACCAGTTGACTGCTGGTTATTATATCCTTAATTCGGATCAGTTCACGGGTTTTGGTTTGCGCACTTTACATATTAAACCATCCTATCTCCCTGAGACTTGGCGTGATCGCTTCCATTTATTTTCGCTCACCCTGCCCGTCACATGGTCTTATAGTCGACACCTGACAATCATCAGTAATAATCCTTGTTGAGCAAATTAAACACGTTACCTCCTATAAATATTGGGCTATAAATATTTGTCAGTAGCCTATATATTGATTTTATGTTGACCGCGCATGTACTTGGTGATTTAATTTGCAGTAAAACTGAACAGAGGTTTTCATTTTTGTCTAGGTTGCACTCTTTTTGTGCAGGTGTCCAGACTTTAATTTTGTTTTATAGCTCAGTGATATAAAGCTCACTGCCCTGCAGGGGAACAGTCTAGTATAAAAGTCTTTCCGTGCACCTCAAAGCCTGGTTGTTAGATGTTTGTGATTTAGATCAGAAAGTCCCACACTACTTTGCTCAGATTGTGTAGATGCATTTATTTAGATTCAGTACGTGTTCTGTGATGAATATAAATTACTGTCATCAAGAGGTCGTTTTCGGATCTTGTCTTAGTGCTAAGAGGCTCAAGGATGCTTCCGTCTCTCTGCCTGCCAGTCTGCTCGATCATCAGGGGATTCTGAAGGATAAATGTCACTGTGATTAGACTGCTTGGAGTGATTCTTAACGTACTGTCATCTGTGAATTGTGATGTATCACATGTTGGTTCTGGTTAATGATATTGCCAGATATATATATTTGGATATGGCTTTGTGTCTGAAGCAGAATATCTCAGAATACAGGAACATCTTCTGAGGCATCAGACAGCAAAGTGCTGCTGTGTAACTCAACCACAGACAGAAGAAGTGGCAGACTGCACAGTGGACCTAACAGAGAGAAGGTAGAGGAGACCCTGAGGAACCCAGAAGGTCCCCCCATCATTCCATAGATTATAGAGACATTTTTTCCAAATGGGCCAGGATTTCTGTCCTCACCCCAGGACACCAGTCTTGCAAGACATCCCACACACAGCGACTTTGTGTGGTTGTGTTTTGTTTGAACACACCTGGTTGTCGGGGGTGAAGCGTCCTGCCCCCAGGTGCACTGTGACTCCAGCTCTGGTGAAGGCTTCACTCCTATCAGCCTGCAGCAGAACACGGCCTCTCCGTCAGCCCAACAGATGAGCGCTGCCTCCGGTCAGGACATTAACGTGGAGAGATCACAGCGTTCCCGCTATCCCTGTGAGCCTCATTGATAACGGAAAAATAGCTGTCTGTGCCCTGGATACTTCATATATATCTGTATTTGTGCTGAAGAGGCCGTAGCACGCTGTTCCATCACTCTGAATCCCTCCAATTTATTAAGGGAAAAAGCATCTGTGAGTAAGGAGCCACGAGGCATGGTGGGTAATTCCCGGGCCCTGTGGTACACGACGTTGATGTATTAGAGGGTGTCCAGCTTTCAGAGCTGCAGCAGGGCCGGCGGCTAGCCGAGATTTGAGGAGCTCAGATCTCTGGTGGTGTCTTCGACTCTTCTGTTATCCGCACGTCTGGGGGTCAGTTGTGTGTGTGTGTGTGTGTGTGTGGGGGGGGGGGGGGGGGGGGGGCGCAGAGAGAGCCGTACTGAAAGAGGCTGAAAGATGCAGACTGAAGCAATGACAGCCTGGGGTAAGATAAACATCCCAAACCACCCTGGGGTAAGAGAGGCACCCTGAACCACCCTGAACCACCCTGAACCACCCTGACTCAGCCTGTCTCAGCCTGTGCAAATACTACCAGAACAAATGTGATGTGTTCATGCTGGAAAAAAAACATCATGTTGTTCAGAAATATCTGATTCAGCACTTTGGCAACATTATAATGCAAACAGATATTGATCCTCATTGGCATGACAGTCTAGCGCAATGTGATACTATGGAGATTGTTTAACATGAGCTAAATGATAAAATATTAAAGACAAACAGCCTGCATAGTCTTAGACAATTACTGAGGAGTGAAAATCTGATGAAACAATGTGGCAGGAGAACGTCTGCACGTGTAGTGATGAAGTCAGAAGTGATGCTGTTCCCCTCATGGTTTCTCCATCTGGAACTGGTTTATACTGGCTTTACAGTTGCTAGGGAAATAGGACATATGAAGATATCACAAGTAAACAGAAGTGTTTTTCTTAATTTCCTTCAGATATTTAATATTAAGAACAGTAATAATAACAACAATTACAAAAATAATAACAACAATGTTAATAATGGCTCATACTGTAGAGGACTGAACATGTGTTCTTTATCTTCACAAAGAACATACAGCAGCTTCTGATGATCAGGGAGATGTTTGAACTCAGGGACAAGTCACTCATTTTGTTAAACAATGTAGTTCTGATATGAGTGAACTTTTTGCATCCAGTCAGGAAGTGCAATTCTGTCTGGGTCTTAATGTCCTGGCACTGTTGACACAGTCTCTGCTCTTTAGGTACCAGGACTGTTTATGTCTGATTATCTCTATGGCAACACTGTGTTATTGTAGTGTTATTGTTTGTTAATCCAGGACTGTTAGGCAGTCTGCCACACTGTACTGTTTAGGACCAAATTACATTCCATTTTACAAAAAAAAAGAGTTGTTTTGTGGTTTGGGTTATTCGGATTGGGTTTGCTGTTAAATTCTGGTCCTGAGTATACGTAGAGGTAGTGTGTGTTAGTGTTGTGTTAGTGTAGTGTTATAGTGTGCTAGTGTAGTGTTAGTGCAGTGTTAGTATAGTGTTAGTGTTGTGTTAGTGTAGTGTTCGTGCATTGTTGGTGTAGTGTTAGTGTTGTGTTAGTGTAGTGTTATAGTGTGTTAGTGCAGTGTTAGTGTAGTGTCCGTGCAGTGTTGGTGTAGTGTTAGTGTTGTGTTCGTGTAGTTATAGTGTGTTAGTGCAGTGTTAGAATAGTGTTAGTGTAGTGTTAGTGTAGTGTTAGTGTCGTGCTAGTGCAGTGTTATTGTAGTGTTATAGTGTGTTAGGGTAGTGTTATAGTGTGTTAGTATAGTGTTAGTGTAGTGTTATAGTGTGTTAGTGAAGTGTTAGTGTAGTGTTTTGTATGTGTTAGTGTAGTATTATAGTGTGTTAGTGTAGTGGTAGTGTAGTGTTATAGTTTGTTAGTGTAGTGTTAGTGTAGTGGTAGTATAGTGTTATAGTGTGTTAGTGTAGTGTTAGTATAGTGTTATAGTGTGTTAGTGTAGTGATAGTGTAGTGTTTGTACGTGTTAGTGCTGACCACCCTAACCCTTTTCTCAGCTCTCTCTCTTACCTTAGGTTACAGGCATCGGAGGAGGCGGGTCCTGGGGGAAGCTTCTGGAGACCCAGAGAGCTGTGGCCACCTGGTGGAGTCCACGCCCTGTGACCACGCCTCCTGTTTCCTGTGGCACGTGCAGGCGGTGGGCCTGTGTGTGTCCAGGGACGGCACCTGTGGCCACGGCATCAGAAACCAAACTGTGACCTGCGTAAACTCTCGAGGTACTGTAAACATGTCCCACTGATCCACACACTCCTCGTTCTGCACACAGTGAATGTTCTGTGCGGTTAGAGCTGAAATTCCCCGCGAGACAGCAGTCTTTGTTCCACAGCTGAACAGGTGCGTGGGCTGTTAATCCTGACACTGGCGCGAGTGTCTGGGCTGGTTGGCAGTGATCCTGTATCATGCGGTCACTATTTAAATATCAGCTGCACTGTTTTGCTGAGCTGGCGGTGAAGGGATTGTAGCTAAATAGTTGAACATGATGCAGAACAGAAACCCAATACATTTTGAACCGACGACGTTTGGCTTTCAAGTGAATGTACAGAACTCCAGCTTCTGGAAGGTGGTATCCCCACATCTGTGTGGTGCCAACACTGCCTGTTAAAAGACACAGTGTTGCAGAATTTTAAATGACTAGCCCTTTGAATTATGATTAGGTATTTGTGCAGGCAGTGACACTTTTCTAAAATATAAATGACTCAAAGCCATGTTGAGACTCCTGCCTGTCTGTCACTGTTTTCTGCTTAATTAAACTGTTTGGAATCACATCACCGGTCAAGTGTTCCCAGGACAGCAGCATGAAGGAGTGCGCATGAAGGAGTGCGCATGAAGGAGTGCGCATGAAGGAGTGAGCATGAAGGAGTGCGCATGAAGGAGTGTTCCTCTCTCCTGGGTGTGCTCCCCAGTCTGGTCCTGTATGAAGCCTGTACTGGGTGTACTGGCTACAGAGTCTGGGCTGCTGTGGAGTTTGGAGGATGTCCCAGTTCCAGGGCCGCTGTCTTACTGTTTATAGTGTCCATAATTTATGAGAAGCACAGCTGACAGATGAAATGGGTGGTGACATCACGGGGCTGATAAGGTCTTCCGTGCGTGTGGAATTGCTCTTCTCTACAGCCTATAAACCTAATTGCATCTTTTTTTGTATGTTTTATTATTCTGTCACAATAGATTATGTGCAGTTTCATTAAGGAGGAGGGGAGGGGTGGAGATGGCTTATGTAATGAAGGTGCCTGATGAGAACTGACACGGATGTGTGAGCGCAGGTGTTGGGTGAAGCTGCTGTAGCCATGTGAGGTGTTGGGTCTGCTGAAGCCACGTGAGGTGTTGGGTCTGCTGAAGCCACGTGAGGTGTTGGGTCTGCTGAAGCCACGTGAGGTGTTGGGTCTGCTGAAGCCACTTGAGGTGATGGGTCTGCTGAAGCCACATGAGGTGTTGGGTCTGCTGAAGCCACGTGAGGTGTTGGGTCTGCTGAAGCCACGTGAGGTGTTGGGTCTGCTGAAGCCACGTGAGGTGATGGGTCTGCTGAAGCCACATGAGGTGTTGGGTCTGCTGAAGCCACGTGAGGTGATGGGTCTGCTGAAGCCACATGAGATGATGGTGTTTGGAGCCCCAGCATTTGCTCCACAGCCCAATCATGTTTGATCAAATACAGCATGTGAAATTCACACTACAGCTCCAATTTAATCACATTTTCCTTATAACCTGTAATTAAGATTGTCTTTACATAGATGTGGAGATGTGATTACTCAAGCTTAAAGGCAATAGTTAGGCTGGAAATGCCAGTGATTGGAAATTAATAGCTGCTAGTTTGCCTAATTGATTTGCATAATGCTAATTGGCTTAATTGATTATTATACAGATGAGCAACTTTTAACTAACCTATTTCTTCAAAATATAATATATGCTGTATATTTAGTATATTTTGTATCATCTCTTCTAATAGCATGGGTGTGGGAAGCCGGCTAGCGTCTCGTCGCTCTGTGCAGTTTAATGCTGACCTTGTTTTCACTTGTCTGCTTGGAATGCTTTGTCATTTGGATATGAGGGTTGGAACTGGTTCAGTGTTGGTGGATGAAGCACATTTGTGCAGCACAGTTTAGGTAATGCTAGTGTGAGAGTCTGGGTGAGAGAGTGTGAGAGTCTGGGTGAGAGAGTGAGAGAGAGTGTGAGAGTCTGGGTGAGAGAGTGTGAGAGTGTGATAGTCTGGGTGAGAGAGTGTGAGAGAGTGTGAGAGTCTGGGTGAGAGAGTGTGAGAGAGTGTGAGAGTCTGGGTGAGAGAGTGAGAGAGTGTGAGAGTCTGGGTGAGAGAGTGAGAGAGAGTGGGTGAGAGTGTGTCCATAATCCCCACCCCCTTTAACTTTTTTTAGAATGCTTTTGTAGATCCAGCAGAGCAGTGCTGAAAACACACCAGCTGAAACACAAGTGTGTACGCTGCAGGCTGATTGTTAGCCAGACACACCTTTCACAGTTCGTCTTACAGAAACCACAGAGCAACATACGTTTTTCTTTTCTGGCTGACATTTATAGATGGAGTTGGCAGGTCTAACTGAGTTATTGTGGGGGTTTCAGTGCACCACAATGCCTGCACATGCCATCTGGAATTACCTGGCTCAGGTAGCACATGCTAATACAGCCATAGCCTCATCTACTTAAGAGACGAGCCACGGTGCTAAAGTCCCCCCCCCCCCCACACACACACACACACACACACACACTCACACACAGTGGAGATCATTAATTGCATTGGTGGGATTTCTTGTCATTTTACTAACAGACTTACATTGCAGAACCCTTCACAATATCACCAGAAGGGTCGTGTAGGCACGTCCACAGTGGTGAGTCCTGCAGTCAGACTAATGAGGAACTTGGATTAGCGCCACTCAGACAGAAATGTGTCCTATAATAACCAAGAATATGGAAAGTAGCTTGTGTGATGGATGATCATTTCTACTTTACTTTGTGAAATATGTTTGTATTATTTTTTCTGTTCACTTTTATTCAACTGCTTCTCTCCTGATGGCACAAAGACAGTGTCTGTTCTTGGACCATGTGATTAGCATGACGTTACTCTCCGAGTTATGTTCTCTGGCTGGGGGAAAGTTTGAGTTTATCCCTCTGCCTGAGAGAACTGTTTGGAGAAGCCAACTGTTGCAAGCCAAAGTCTGATGTTCAACTGAATTTCTCCTACATAGCCCACATAGTCACTATTTAAACAGACAGCCCCCTCAGAATGCCTTATCTCTATTAATTTCACATCTGAATTTCAAATGAATCTCACAGCTTCTCATTAAGGAAAAGTATCTGTGAGAACATGTTAGGGGTAGCTTTTGGTGAGCACAGGAATGTCAAAACGTGAGTCAAAACCAATATACTGGACTACCTGGTTAAAACTGACAACCCAGTAGATCTTCAGTGTGTTGGAGGTGTAGAGTGGCTTTGGCCGGATGCTCCAGAGCAGGCAATCAGGAAGAAGACACGGGTAACACGAGACATGGTGCACTTACAGCACGATGTAAAGACTGTCCGCTTTCATTAAACTCAACTAAAGCATCCATGTCTCAGCAGGCCAATTACCTTCAGGACTATCCCACCGTCCTCTCCTCCCTGAGAATGAGATCTAGCTCAGTTAAATGTAGTGCACCAGTTTTCTGTATCTCTCTGGTCTCTCTTTCTCTCTGTGATCTCTGATTTCCAACTCTCTCTTTCTCCCACTTTTTCTTTTTCTGTCTCTCTTTCACTTTTTCTCTCCATCTCTGTCTCTCTCTCTCTGTCACTTATATTTCTTTGGCACCAGCCACCACACATCTGCTTTCTGCTGGGTGAGACAGGAGTGGCACATCCCATCTCGCTCTGCTCTCAATTCCATATTTCCTTAAAGGAGTGGCGCTGAAGGGTTGGACTCCGGGGAGATGAGCGTTTGTGTTTATGCTCCTGTTTTCAGCCTGTCTCCTGTTTTCATTTGCATTGGCTGACACACTTTCTGTCATGTTGGGCTGTGAGGTTAGTTATCTCATAAATAAAGCAGCCATACCAGGGAATGCACGTGTGAGACTCCTGCAGCCCGGAGTCTTCCTCCATCTACTCTTGTGTGATGTGTTTGTGCGTGTTTAAGCCAGAGTGAGTGACCATAGTCCCCTCTCCTCTCAAGTGCCCTACTGTGTTTGATCTGTGGGTCGTTGGGATTCATATTTGGTAGTAAGAGATATTTCACTCTCATGTTTCCAGAATACACTCAATGTGAAGGCAAATGTCAAAGCTCCATTCGTCTGGTTGCCAGCGAAGTGCAGAGTTGTCTACTCTGTGTCAGGAATTACACCACCCTGGAAATACACCACCCTGCAAAATGTAGCTCCAACCGTGATATAACTCTCTAACATGGTTTCTCAGTCATTTTTCATAATCATATATAGTTCATAGCAGTTATTCACATTGGGAGAAAAGTCAGAGTTTCTCTAAATGACACCATAGCTGACCCTATTCACCTCATCCACCCTCTCCACCCCAACACCACCCCACACACTCCACCACCCACTCCACCCCAACACCACACCACCCACTCCTCCAACGCCACCCCACCTACTCCACCCCAACACTACACCACCCACTCCACCCTCAACACCACCTTATCCCCAACACCACTTCATCCCCAACACCACCCACTGCTGTGTCATCACAGTCACAGTTGACCACAAGCAGTGGTCAGTGATACATGGAGAGGGAGAGTAGAGCAGACCAGACCAAACGCTCTCAGACCCAGCACCATGGGAGAGTAGAGCAGACCAGACCAAACGCTCTCAGACCCGGCACCATGGGAGAATGGAGCAGACCAGACCAAACACTCTCAGACCCCTAACACCACCTACCGTCTACCACGGAGAGACTCCAGGGAAGATTGTGGGTGGCTTCTTGCCAACCCAGTTAATCCAAACACGCTTGAGCAACGGTCAATAGCTCTCGAGTAAACTGGATTCTAACTTCAGACGTATGAGGGTTTGGAGGAGTGTGACTGTGAGAGCTGAACTCTGTAGGAGAGTAAGGATGAAGGGCTCGATGATGAGGATGGATCACAGCATTTCTCCATCCTGTGTGGGTATGTAGCTGGTTGGTTTAACTGAATGTTCCTTCCTCTTCATCACAAATCCAAATTGGGCTCTGTAGTATAACCCATCTGTGCCACAACTAACCTCCAGATTAATTCTTCTCATTTCTGTTTATTTTATTTTGATTTTATTGCAAGCTTAAATCCCCCATGACCCTCAGCTAATTCTGTAATACTGGGCCCTCTGGGGCTCATTGCCCTGAGGATCTGTGGGTAATTACGACTAATGTCAAGGCAGACACCTCTGGCACTGAGTGATGAAGTTCTGACCCAGTACCGGAGTGGCTGCATGCCGGAAAATCCTTTTTTTTACATGTGAAAAATGAAACAGCCTTGCCATTTGTTTATGTGATTATTTATTTATTTTGTTTTTCCAGAAGCCACCTCACTGATTAACCCTTTCTAGGCTGATATTTGTTCAGCAGCACTGAGTTACGTTGGGCCAAGGTTACAGCCTTGATTCTGCACACATCACTGTTGCATAACAGACTTTTGTTTTGTGTTGTTAACTTGTTCTGCATGCGTTATATCTGCAGTCTCGGTTCACACACACCAGGCTGCTTCTCACGCTGCTGAGGGTTACTCCTGCCATTAAAATGCTAATAGCATGGGGAGGGTGTCTGTGCTGGACGACAGGATGATGAGAAGATCGATGAGGTGGTGAGGAGCAGTAGAAGAGAAGCTTCACGCAGCAGGACTGCAGGACTGAACAGACATGTTCTCCTTCTTTCAGCTCAGTTATGCTGCTTAATGAAGGGGGTTCTGTTTAATGAAGGGGGTTCTGTTTAATGAAGGGGGTTCTGCTTAATGAAGGGGGTTCTGTTTAATGAAGGGGGTTCTGCCTAATGAAGGGGGTTCTGCTTAATGAAGGGGGTTCTGTTTAATGAAGGGGGTTCTGCTTAATGAAGGGGGTTCTGCTTAATGAAGGGGGTTCTGCCTAATGAAGGGGGTTCTGCTTAATGAAGGGGGTTCTGCTTAATGAAGGGGGTTCTGTTTAATGAAGGGGGTTCTGCTTAATGAAGGGGGTTCTGTTTAATGAAGGGGGTTCTGCTTAATGAAGGGGGTTCTGTTTAATGAAGGGGGTTCTGTTTAATGAAGGGGGTTCTGTTTAATGAAGGGGGTTCTGCTTAATGAAGGGGGTTCTGTTTAATGAAGGGGGTTCTGTTTAATGAAGGGGGTTCTGCTTAATGAAGGGGGTTCTGCTTAATGAAGGGGGTTCTGTTTAATGAAGGGGGTTCTGTTTAATGAAGGGGGTTCTGCTTAATGAAGGGGGTTCTGCTTGAGGTCACAAGGGTAGAGCTCTAGGGTCACTGAGCGGGAACCCAAATAGGTAGGCGATGTCAGACAGGTGATATCAGGCAAGCGTAGTGCCACCAATGGGGAAACTGTTTTGCTGATTTTGTGGAATACGTCATGAATGACAAGGCTTGAGCTGTGGGTGGAGCTGTGGGTGGAGCTGTGGGTTACACTACGCCTGCTGTGCATCTGTGCTTTGTGAACTCACTCATAATACAGTATGTCTCATCTGGACAACAATACTGATGTCAGAATGTCAGAACAGTTATGGATGTGTGTGTGCGTTGAGTGGATAATGGGTGTGTGTTTGGGTGGAAGAGAGGTATGTGTGCTGGTGGATAGATGAGAGATGTGTGTGTTGGGTGAAGTGTTAGGTAGTAAATGCTTCATGCAGAGAGCAGAGATTAGAGAACCAGTGACAGATCCAGGTATTAATAATGCAAGATATGAATAATCTGAGAGTCATTTATAGGCCACACACACACACACACACACACACACACACACACACACACACACACACACACACACACACACACACACACACACACACACACACAGGTGTTTCTTGCATCTTTTACAGCTGAACACATCCTCATCTCTTCTTCTCCTCACTCTCCTCCATCACTTTACCTGTTTCTTTGCTGTTTGTGGCTGTAATGTCATCCTGCACTCAGAGCACACGCTGTGCCTCCTACACACACTAGTGTTTCCTCTCTACTGGGTGCTCAGTCAAACTTGCCTGCCTTGTTGTGCTTTTCACTGTCGTCCTGATGGGGTGGGAGGAGGGGGGGGGGGCGTGAGAGACCCCAACACTGCAATGTGAATTTATGACTTAAGACTCCTGTAGTTGAATGAAGTGCAATGAATGCAACCACAGTCACCACAGTCACCACAGTCCACGTTTCTGATCTTCAGTATGCCTTTATCTTTTGTGTTGATATGTACATCACACTGTGGCATTGCTCATTGTCAGATGCTGCATTAGGGAACAGAATCTTTGTTTTCTGACGAACCCTCTGATTCCAAGATCAAATAATTGAGTTTAATGGCTCGTTTGGTGCCTGGGTTTATGTGACAGGTCTCCACGGAGATATAATATGGATGAATAAGCCACCCCTCCCAACACACACACATGCACACACACATACACAATATTCTGGGCACATGGTGTCAGAGTCAAATTCAGTTGGAGCGTGTGTGACTTGCGGACGGCTTTCAGCGCAGACGTCTTCATTATCTCAGCATGTGGTCCACACAGGCCCGCCTGCTCCTCTCTGACGTGCTGCAGGGATCCTCTGGGGTGGTGAGGCAGCCAGCCGCATGGGCCTGAGTGCCAGCTGGAACCAGCACCACAACAAGAGTCGGATCCAGAACCGCAGCTGTCCCAGTAACCAATTCCCAGCGTCCTTCTCTTTCTGTGTTTGGAGGAACATCTCCTGACTGGCGAGGAGACATCAGCTCCCTCAAGCTGCTACTGTTAACTCTGAATCTCACAGGATGTCCAGAATCCATCCTGCCTGGCTTTGACCTTTCCTCTAATTAGAGCGCTTGTGTAATAACCCTGGAGAATTCAGAAGGTCACGTATGCAGGACCTTGTGGGGGGTGAGCGGGACCTTGTGGGGGGTGAGCGGGACCTGAGGGTTTGTGTGAAAGTCCTGGTGGGTCAGGGTTTGTGGAGCCTGTGAAACAGCAGCAGGGCATGCTGGGAGGTGGTGGCGTGCACTACGGAGACATCGCTTTTCTCCTTGACCAAGAGATCCATCAGCATGCCACTTATCAGCAGCTCCAATCAATCGAGGTGACAGCAATCTGGCGAACGACCTTCCTGGCATCTCCGAGCATTTGTCAATATCCGGGCCATGGTGAGATCGTTCTGATCGATTCTCAGAATCACCCTCCACCCGGCTCCATCCCCCAGCGGTGATGTTGGGGTGTGACTCCAAAAGCAGGGGTCTGCTGGTGAACGATAAAGTGTATGAAACATCACCGTGCAGCACGTGTTGTGTTGACAAGAGGAACAGGAACCTCTAATTTCACTAATCACGCTGCGTACGGTGGAAACAGCATCACTCCTGCGGGTTTGCAGCCGACGTGTGTGGTGAGGAGAACTCCCCACCCATCAGATGTCCTCCACTACTGCAGTTTATTTCCGTCATGTAAAGGTCATACGTTTGATATCTGTATGGATGGCATTTAATATCCTGTTTATTTCGGAGCAGTGAGACCGTGTGACATTTCTTTGGTTGATAGTACAGTACTTCCTCTCTGCTGTGTGTTTGTTTAGGCAGGGTGCGCCGCCCTAAACCATGAGCCCTTCACACTAATGAAGTGCTATTTTCTGTAAATATGTATATGAAGATTGTTGAATACTCGAAATGTAATTTAAAGATGTCACTGTGCCTAATGTAGTCAGGCTTCATTCCCTATACTTGTGCAAACGTATTCCATGACATTAAATATTTACAGCACTGAAAACCTTTTCCTTTCAGCTGTAAATTGCAGTCAGAGGACCAGTTTATCTACGCATTGGGCACTCAGATTCTCAGACGTGACAAAGAAGCATCATCAAAAGGCATCATCTTTGCATAGGGAGGGGATTTAAAGGAGGACCCCACACAAGATATTTAAGAACGTCAGGATCGTGGGCTGAGATGTTGCAGTTGGTCACAGGGTTGTCAGTTCCATCAGGATCTGTCACTCAAGCGTCCTTCTCCACTGCTACAGTAGTACACCAAGATTTCAGATCTGCCCATGGACACACTGGACACATCTATACCCCAGTTCACTCAGCATTCTGTCTGCTTAGATCCTCAAAGTATTAATATTTATGTTTTTCTCCCATGTCTCTGCCAGTATCAAAAGACACCAACTTCCCACACCCCCCAAGAACCTCTTAGATGTGACCTACTGGAGGAACAGTCACTCAAAGCATGTTGGTTTGATTCAGCTCTTAATCCAAAGCTCCGAGGCTGGGAATGGTGCTTTTGTGAAACACTACCATTTACATCCTCAGAGGATCCATTCCGCGGTGCTTGGAGAACCGTGTGTGGAGTGTGTTGAGCGTGGAGTGGGTGTGTCACCTGCAGGGCCTGGCTGGTGCAGCCTGCCCAGGGCTAGCCGAGCGTCAGCTGGCATCTTCACTGTGGTCCACAGGCTTCCTCTGAGACCAGCAAGAAGATCAGAGCTATTGACACTGCTCCAAATTTAACATTTAATCCTGTCAAATGATTACTGTGAGCTAATCCGGAATGATTCATCTTAATTTGTTTGAGGGCAAAAAAGGTTAAATTTGATACAAGTATCCAGATTTGTGTGTTTGTGGGGTTTTTTTTTGTTAAATCTCACATGACTTCAGCCAGCTCGTCTGGCAGAGGGGGACGTCTCTAGAGTCTCCAGTGCACGGGGTCAAAGTCTCTCTCAACAGTGTCGGCCTTATTGGGAACGTTAATCAGCCGCACATGATTTAAACTGTGCTAAGAGGCTTCAGTAGACTACAGACTGAGACAGTAGACAGAAGAATGTTAGTGGAGTGTGTTTGGGTTGTGTCTGGAGTCTCACCTGCCCTGAACCCAAGAACAAATACAGACTATTAAGCCTCTTTTGCACTGCAGGGAGAAACAGTTCTACATCTGAACAGAACTCTTCCAAATGGATTTCGACAACACAGCTCTGCACAGAATGCTTCCAAGCCTCAGTCAGCCCTCTAGTGAGCAGCCATATCAAATAGCCCCTGCTCCCCGCGGAGTTCACCATGGTTACAGCAGAATGCAAACATTGCGGCTCTGACCATGTGACCTGTCCCATCACCTGATTGTCTCAGATGTCTGTTTATAGCTGTTAACAGAGCACCTGAGGTAGCTCTGAGTATCTTATGGTACAACTGGTGACTAGAATTTCGGGCCCAGCCATAATGCAGCTTTCTGCAGAGTAGAAAAACACCAAATAGTATATAATCACTGTGATTTAGTACTCTTTGATGTTTTATTAATGTTGTTCAACAAGAGTACATGATTACATAAACCATACACATAGATAAAAGCTTTCTTTAGTCTCTGTGTCTCTTCTGCCTCACCTACACCACCCACATTCATATTTTACATACCTTCCGTGGGAAGGCTTGTATTTCATGTCAAACCAAAACTGAGAAATACAGAACTGAGGACCAGTTCTGAGAGCCGGTTGTGAAGGCCTTCGTTTATTCATCCGCCGCACATTTACAGCCTCTGAGCCTGTGGGAATTCAGAGAGGAAGACGGCCTGCTCCTTGTTTTTTAACCCATCTGAGTGGGTTGGGAAGGTTAATTTCCACAATCTACATGCACATTTTTTAGCGTGTTCACCAGGCAGGATGCACTCGCCAAACTATTACAATGATTTCTTTTGTGAGACGAGTGAATAGATGTAAGACAGGAGTCATAAGTCACTTAATGTCTGACCTGGAACTCTGAGTCTATTATCTAAGACTGAAAGATTGTTCTTCTCTTACAGCAGGAAATCTCATTCAGTCCTGTTATTATATATGCCATCCATGATAACAAGATCAGGGCCGACAAACCTTTGACCTTACTCCAGTGAACTGAACGTCAGTCTGATGTGCTCAGTGCTGTTCCTGCCTGTTTTGATCTTGATGAAGGTTCACTTCCTCATCCTCGTAGAGTACAGGTTTGTGCTGTTGATTAACAGACTGCAAGAGGACCAGTGTGTGGAGTGGGCCAGTGTGTGGAGTGGCAGACCGGCTGTGCTTACGGTGAGACCAGTTGTGTGTGGTGTGTCCTAGTGTCTCTGGTCCTGCAGCACTCTGTTCTGTGGATGACTTTCGGGATGACTATTCAGACCAACCCCCTCCCCCACATTCTGATCTTTCAGAGCAGAGGCACCTTTCTAGCTGGGCGTACCAGGCCTGCAGTGCCCTGATCCCTGGGGTGTGGTCCTGCTGTCTGGGTTGTGGTCCTGCTGTCTGGGGTGTGGCCTTGCTGTCTGGGGTGTGGTCCTGCTGTCTGGGGTGTGGTCCTGCTGTCTGGGGTGTGGTCCTGCTGTCTGGGGTGTGGTCTTGCTGTCTGGGGTGTGGTCCTGCTGTCTGGGGTGTGGCCTTGCTCTCTGGGGCATGGCCTTGGTCACTGGGGCGTGGCCTTGCTGTCTGAGGTGTGGTCCTGCTGTCACACCTGAGTGGTTTATCAGGTCTTTGGAGCCAGAGGGCTTCATTTTAAGCTCGCTCCTGGAGGAACAGCCTTCCCATGATTCATTTGATGGAGCCTAGTGCCTATATGTTCTCCTGACCTGCAGGCATTATGGGACTTTACAGCTAGAGAGAAAAAAACACATGCACACTCAAACACGCACACATACACACACGCACACACACATGCACACACATGCACACATACCCATTTATATACATACACACACAAACACATAAATTCACACACACACACACACACAAAATTTAACTGCAAGCCTTTTCTCTCGTAATATGTTAGCTTTTTTTCTTGTCTTCCGTTTTCGAGGTAATTGGTGTGTCGTATTGGGTTGCATAATAACGAGGTTTGTCTGTAATATGAGAGGTCTTTTTTCAAACACATCTCTTCTTTAGGTTCATCTTTAAAGTCTTGTGTAATCCCATAGAAGTGAATGGAAGGATTAATGTTTCTCTTTCATGCATGAAATGAGAGTCGTCCTCCGTCAGCAGGCCCAGCCCATGTGTTTCAGATGTGTGTCTTTCTCCACTCTCACTCCTGTCTTCCCATTTGCTGGTGTTGACTATTGATTTTTTTCTTCCTCTTTTCTCTTCGATTTCCCCAAATCCTCCTTTTCTCCTTCTGTTTCTGTTTCTCTTTGCCTTCTGTATTTCTTTCCTTTAATCTTTGTCTTTTATTAGCTCTCATTATCCCACTGTCTCTTTCTCTCTATCTCCATCTCTCCATCTCCATCTATCCCTTTCTCGAAAAGACGAGATCAGAGGCCACTGAGATGAGGCAGAAGCTTTCATCCTTTTGTTCCTCGTCTCTTCTGGTCTCTCGTGGCTGGTGGGA
>NW_027507510.1:27500-35462 GCF_052324685.1 Brachyhypopomus gauderio
ATCTACGTCTGAGCTCCGTACTCTACATCTGAGCTCCGTACTCTACGACTGAGCTCCGTACTCTACGTCTGAGCTCCGTACTCTACGACTGAGCTCCGTACTCTACGACTGAGCTCCGTACTCTACGTCTGAGCTCCGTACTCTACATCTGAGCTCCGTACTCTACATCTGAGCTCCGTACTCTACTTCTGAGCTCCGTACTCTACATCTGAGCTCCGTACTCTACGACTGAGCTCCGTACTCTACGTCTGAGCTCCGTACTCTACGTCTGAGCTCCGTACTCTACATCTGAGCTCCGTACTCTACGACTGAGCTCCGTACTCTACGTCTGAGCTCCGTACTCTACATCTGAGCTCCGTACTCTACGACTGAGCTCCGTACTCTACGTCTGAGCTCCGTACTCTACGTCTGAGCTCCGTACTCTACGTCTGAGCTCCGTACTCTACATCTGAGCTCCGTACTCTACGACTGCACCAGAGTTTCAGGCTGCTCCAGTCTGGCCTCACTCCTGCAGTCCCAAAAAATACACTTTAAAATAGCAGCTGCCCCCCCCCCCCCCCCCCCCCATTTCTGCATAACCCTCTCTATGGTTCTTTTCTTAGCTGATAAAGTGATTTTTATTTGATTTTAATGAGGCTGATAAAAGAGAGAAAATAGATATTTAATGGTTGAGAACGGTGAAGCTTCTGGGATTTAGTTGAAGATTTCATTGTTTTGAAAGCCCCGGTGTCCTGGCAGGCAGCTCTTTCCTCGGTGGACTCTCTGGTTGATGGGATCTTGCTCTTAATTGCATGATTTTCACGCTTTGGTAATTAGAAAAGTGCAATGAGCCTTACAGTGGCCAGATGAAGAGGCATTAGGGCAGATGAGGGCGGGGCCGAGAGTGGCAGTGAGATGAGTGGCATTGTCATTTACTCATGCTGTGTGTTTCTCCCGCCCCCAGCCAACATGACCACGCCCACCCAGTCACGCTATAGGACCATCATCCAGCGTGCAGCCAATGGGGGTCAGGAGTGTCCGGACACGCTGTTCGAGGAGAGGGAGTGTGAAGGGCTTCCTGTGTGTCCCATCTACAGGTCACTTTGTCATGTGGTGTATAACAGTATTGCTAGGCAGCACTACACGCCCACATTAATTATCTCATTCTGACATTTTGCATATGTCAAAAACACTGGCTCAGGAAATTATCACATTCATTATCGTTAAATCAGTCATATGGTCAAAAGCAGTAATTCATTCCCTTTGTGCAATCAGAGACATGATCAGAACCACAGTGTTTACACCATAAGATCTGTGTACATATTGACTCTTTGTGAATATTTACATGTTTGCACATCACATAAGTATTTTGGCTCTGTGCATTTGAATGCTAAATACCTGCGGTGTAAAAGTGTCACAGATGAATCGTTTGGCATCAGTACCGAAGCAAACAGAATCAGCAAAGTGAAACCACCCACACAGAATCAACACACTGATTCATCACACTGAAACAGCCCAAACAGAATCAACACACTGATCCATCACACTGAAACAGCCAAAACAGAATCAGCACACTGATCCATCACACTGAAATGGCCT
Organism: Brachyhypopomus gauderio; assembly: GCF_052324685.1. Lineage (NCBI taxonomy): Eukaryota > Metazoa > Chordata > Actinopteri > Gymnotiformes > Hypopomidae > Brachyhypopomus > Brachyhypopomus gauderio. Next base: position 29,079 of record NW_027507510.1, read on the forward strand.
TTTCCCTCCCAGGTGGAGGACACACAAATGGCGTCCGTGTACGCTGGTGCCGGAGTCGGTCCGGCAGGGTGTGATGGGAGTGATGGGAATGGGCCAGCCGTGTGGAAGGGGCCTGGAGACTAGAGGTAAGACGTGACTCACACAGACCCAAAGTTGCCACGACCAATCACAAGCCTGCGTCCTGGCTCTGTCCCGGGAACATGTGGACAGTGTCCTGAAAAGCGTGCCATGTTTTTGTAATGTTTGCATCTGTGATTGATGCACTTCCAGCTTCGTCTGAGGGCCGTGTGTGTGTTTCAAATGGCAGCATTGCTGAGGTGCGAGGGCTGTGTGTGTGTGTGTGTGTGTGTGTGTGTGTGTGTGTGTGTGTGTGTGTGTGTGTGTGTGTGTGTGTGTGTGTGTGGATGTGTTTCAGATAGTAGCATTGCTGAGGTGTGAGGGCTGTGTGTGTGTGTGTGTGTGTGTGTGTGTGTGTGTGTGTGTGTGTGTGTGTGTGTGTGTGTGTGTGTGTGTGTACATATGTGTGTGTTTCAGATAGTAGCATTGCTGAGGTGTGAGGGCTGTGTGTGTGTATGTGTGTGTGTTTCAGATAGTAGCATTGCTGAGGTGTGAGGGCTGTGTGTGTGTATGTGTGTGTGTTTCAGATAGTAGCATTGCTGTTTTTTTCTCTCTAATGTTTGCATTGCTCTTTGTTTGGTGATTGTGTGCTGCTGTTAGCGATGACTGCGCTGCAGAACTCAGGGTTAAGTTCATGTTCATTCAACAGGCATTACACCCTGCGGAAGCAGAGACCTCATTCCCTGATGTTTAATTCACTGTGTGACAATAAACACAAATACAGAGCAACACTGACATTTGTGGTTCACCTCATGCATTTTGCATGAACGGTACTTCTACTGTCCCCACCTTACCGCACACGCTGGCTCTCAAAAACACATTTTGACATTTTTTGAATGTTTAAATGTTTTAACACATACTGCTTTATACGTAACTATGTAACTGCTTTTACCACAAATTACAGCTTTTTTCAATTGTGATGGTTTTGATTTTTTAAGGCTGCAAAATGAATCAAATCAAACCTTAGCCTCTGTAATATGACCCAGCAGAAACTTTAATGAAAATGTACGAGTCCTGACAGCCACAGCTGTGCTAAATTAACATGCTGTTTTCAAAAGGTCCTGTTAGAACGTTCATGACCATTATGACTTAACACAGGAATTCACAATTTATCTAATAGCTCTCGATGTTTACAAGCCGCGCGGCTCTGTCTGTAGGCACAGCAGCTAGGACTACTGACCAGGGATGAAGTGTGTGGTGGTATCTGTTTGAATAAAGGGAATATGGTGTTTTTCCCAGATGGTCCAGTTCTTGAAATGAACATTCACAGTGTCCTTGTGGAATGACTGTGTGTTTTAGAACAGAACAAAGAACAAAGCCCTTGTGCAATTATGGTATTTTTTGGAGTTGAACAATAGATTTTGAAATGTTAATAGTGAAATGTAGTCTGGTCCTTGTTTGAAGAAGCAACTAAAACTTGATGACCTCTTCTTACCAGATTTGAAAATGATTATTTTTATCCTTTGATTGATCTATTTGTGAGTTGTACTCCAGATGAGGACGTTCCTAGCCACTCCAGAATGTGCCCAGAGACTACTTTACTGACAGTGGAGTAGCACACATGATTTCCTCAAATGTTATTACCCCTTTGGCTGGTAGGGCCGACATTTTGATGACCTTCCCTGGTTTGCGTGTACACGGGTCTGGATAGAAGGAATAAAGACGACGTTTTTATACGGAGTCAAGGGTCAGAAACACTGTAGATATTGAATGCATTCATTAAAATTAATGAGGCCATTCATTACGAAGAAGATGGTGTGAGAGTCGTTGTGTGGAGGAGACTGTGGAGACAGCAGGTCAGATACTCTCACACAGAGAACCTGGAGTAATCCAGAAGGACAAACATCTGAGCAACTCTGTCACAGTTGTCCAGCATTTACGAGCTAAGGTTGGGCACCTGTTTTACATCTATGCTGGACACTTTGCTAGCTATGAGAATGTTGTGAGTGGTCTGTCTGTCTGTCTGTCTGTCTGTCTGTCACTTCAGGACTACAGCTGGCAGGCCAGTGCCCGCCCTACAGGGGACGTATTTATAGCAGAACGCCCTGTATGAAATTACACTGTATTAATATTACATATGTTGTTTATGTGTTAGTGAGAATTATTGTTTTATTGGCATTTATTGTGGCAGTGGGTCAGGTTTAATTACTCCCACACACACACAAACACACACACACACACACACACACACACACACACACACACACACACACACACACACACACACACACACACATATACATACATACACACACAGACAGACTCATACACACACACACACACACACACACACACACACACACACACACACACACACACACACACACACAATGCCATAAATTGAAGGTGGTTTGTTCAGTGTCTTGTGTGAAACATAAAGGTTTTATCATATTTGTTTTGTTTTTGCATAAACTTGATCACAGTTCTGTCTAGATTCAAGAGTTTATATAATAATAAACTAGTGTTTGAAGGGTTATTTTCTATTATTTAAATAAATCTCAGTGAAACTTTTTAAAGCTGATAAAAACACACACATACAGTCCTATAAAGCAGATATCACAGGCTAACACACTCCTATAAAGCATCAGATTATCTGATGAGAGGGGTTTGGTGAATGTTTAGACACAATGTCTGTGCAGTTAATTAGTCCTGGAGTTCACGGCTGTGGAAACTTTGACAAGCTTCATTTTATAAGGTGAAAAAGTTCCTCTGAATGTCCACAGAAGCCATCAGCAAACACTGTCACATCTGTAAGTTGCTGCATTATTAAAGCCATCCCTGTCACAAGCTGAGGTAAAAATAACATGTTAACTACGGAGGGTGGTAGGGGTTCCACAGGCAGAGAGGGATGATAATTGTGCTAAAAATGGACGGTCCACTGTTCTACCCATAGTGTCAATCCCATTATTCCCACGGTTACCACATACCTGCTGAGAACGAGAAATGGAAGGGAGGGATTGATGTAGAAAAGCACCTTGAGAGTCTGAGTCTTCGTACAGTAGAAAAGCACCCTCAGAGTCCGAGTCATCGTACAGACACCTATATGAACATAAATGGCATGTTTTACCTCAGAGTTCATCGGTTGGGAAATCCACATGCTGAAACACACTGTGTGTGTCTGATTATGGAGTGTGTCTGATTATGGAATACAACTTCTGCATTATTTTGAAATATAAAAGGCCCTTAGCAGGGCTGTTAGCCTCATAGCCAGATATGCTGTGTTCTCTTCTGTGTGTCTCCTGGGTGACCTTTTCACTGGTCAAAGGTCAAACGTTTCCTGGGGTTTTAACCTTCATTACTTAGAAGCCAAATTGCTGCCTTTAAAAAAAGAGAGAAAAAAATAAGATACAAAAATGTCAGAACTGCTCAGCTCACCAAAAACAAAAACACTATTAGCACTGTTACACTTTCAGTGTAGCCATGTAATAAAGACATTTTTACAGGAGTGAGATTTGCACCTTTCTGACATTTTGAACCTATTACTTCACCATAATATGAAAGGCAGATTTAACTGAATTTCTTTGTACCACTGTGCAGTTCTGTAGGTAGCATTCTCCACTGTGAACTCCACACATGAGCAGGGTTGCCAACTCTCATGCATTGAGCGTGAGACACACGCATTTGACCGTTTTCACACGCTCTCACGCCACACTTCCGATATCTCACGCCGAAAAAAAATCTAGTTTAATTACCTCTGATCCACATCTATGATTCAATGAGTTACTAGTTCGCTCTGGCGCCAACTACCAGCGATCGATAGACCGCGATATAATACTTAATTTGTGTCCATTTTACGTTCTCCACTGTAAACTCCACACAGGTGTAGGTAGCATTTTCCATTGTGAACTACACACATGTGTAGGTAGCATTCTCCATTGTAAACACTCCACAGGTGTAGGTAGCATTCTCCACTGTGAACTACACACAAGTGTAGGTAGCATTCTCCATTGTGAACTACACACAAGTGTAGGTAGCATTATCCATTGTGAACTACACACAAGTGTAGGTAGCATTCTCCACTGTGAACTACACACAAGTGTAGGTAGCATTCTCCATTGTGAACTACACACATGTATACGCAGCTACTCTCCTCCCACACTGCCGTGCTGGTCACGGGGCAAAATTTACAAGTGAAATAGGAATCAATGAGAGATGTTAAAGGCACGTTCGCTGATTAGTGCCTCTTCAAAAGCTTCAGGGGGTCATTTTGCTGGAGAACAGCCTCCTACACCCACAGAGAAGATTGTCTCTGAGCGAGCAGGAGTCAGATTTGATTTCCGCCCTTCGAGGCGCCAGCAGATATCACCCCCGCTGACTCTTTCTTTCCTGGTTTCACGTGACATTTTTCTCAGTATGTTCTTCATTAAATTCTCTCTGTGTCTTCTGCTCCTCTCAGTGTCTGATTCATTATATTGTGTTGTGGAATATTAATGAGCTAAAATACCTAAAGTTTCACGTATTATAGACAGCAGCATTAAGAGAAGTTGGGAGACGCAGCAGCACGTAGATATTATCCAGGTCTTTAAATTCAGCTGGTCTTCACCTGGCTGGTCTTCCTGGTTTCTGATCTAAGCCAGCCCCCAGTGCACCTGTAGCAGGTGTGGATCACTGCAGACAGCATGCCAAAGCGGTTAATTGTGTAGTGGAATAAATACATGAATAAATACATGTGAAACAACTTTGTTTCGTATTCTGTTTAATTATAAAGTGTTTAACAGAAGTTCTTATCCAGAGATGCTTTCAAAAGTACTTCGTTTAGTAGTTTAGTAGTCTATGGAGTTAATCTCACTGACTGGTAAGCAAGACAGAAGAGTCTTGATGTTTGTTTTCCATGAATTTGGAAGGATGGTGTGTAATCAGGACTGTGATTGAAGAGCTGAGTTTGAAGGGGTCCTAATCAGGTTTTGTCCACTGCCATTAAACACATAGCAGCAGGCCGGGTTTAGCTTTGTTGGCAGGCATCAGTGTGGTCCTGGTCCAGACTGCCACAGGGAGTCAGTGAAGTGAAGACAGCAGTGGAGTGACAGGGAGGAACACGGAGCCCTGAGCACCAGGCAGCACTCTGGATCCGCTGGAAGGGCCTGTTGCACAGGGTGGTCCGCCAGGAGAGAGTTAGGGTATTCAAACCCGGAGATGACAGGAGACTGATCAAACAGCTCGGCAGCCACCCAGAAGGACACAGAATCGTGAATGTTGAGGAGGAGGGACCTGTACAACCAGATCGCCCTGGCGCTGTCGAGCAGTGGGCATGGCGTACCATTGTTACTGTTGACACTGCCTTTCATTGTGCTCAGTTCTGAATGCATGAGATATATTGACAAATAAAGAATCACAGGACAGACGACATTACCATTTCAGCCACCTAGTGAACACATACAGCAGTGACCTGGGTGACATGGGAGAAAATTATTACATTACAATACATTATTAACATGATAGAAACACCAGGCAACAGCTGTTTGTTTTGACTCAGAGTCTGATTGCCTGATATGTTGCTTCAGATATATTAGCAGCTAGATAAGTGGACCATTTGCTGTCTGATTGCCGGAGGATATTAAGGTGCTGATGTCAGTTAAGTTCACTATCAGTTTCTAGCTAGTGTTCTACTTTTTCTTGGGCTAAAACTCCAGCACTGTTCAGCTACCACACTCTAGCACAGTGTGTTGTATATGGTAATACACACCATGTAACAACATAAACCACGCCCTTATTATAAACCTTTTTTTTTTTTTTTTTTTTTATTTAACCTTTATTTAACCAGAAAAACCTCATTGAGATTAAAAATCTCTTTTTCAAGAGTGTCCTGGCCAAGACAGGCAGCAGTACATTCACAATTTACAATAAAAACAATCATACATAAAGACAATAACAAGTTTTCAATACATCAGAACATAGAATCAAGACAATAAGTCAAATCAATTAATCAGTCAAAACATTTGCAACTAGAAGCATCCACCTCCAAGTTGCTCAACATCCTCTTAAAAGAGCCCAAAGAAACCAGATCTTTAAGTTTCAAGTCTTTTTGTAGCTCATTCCAAGTAAATGGAGCTGCAAACCTAAATGCCTTTTTTCCCAGTTCAGTTCTAACTTTAGGAACAGACAATAAAAAAAGATTCTGGGAGCGTAGATTGTAAGAATCAATACTCCTTTGACTGATATAGGTCAGAAGGTAGGATGGGAGTAGACCTAAAATAGACTTATAAACTAAAATAGACCAATGATATTTTCTACGAGCATACAACGAAGACCATCCAACACGCGCATACA
>NW_027507511.1:0-35452 GCF_052324685.1 Brachyhypopomus gauderio
CATATTTTGTTCCAAAACAGTGTTTGGATGTGATAACAAGCTGTTTTATCATGTTTGTAATGTTACACATGCATTTCCTAACAAGTAGTAAGGCTTGCATTAAGGCGTTCAAAACAGCGTTTTCTGGCGTTGTAAGAGCTCTAAACAGTGTTTCTGAGCATAACTTGGGGCAAAAGTGCAACTTTTCAAGAATGAAAAGAAAACTCATATTTTGAATGAAAACAGTGTTTGGATGTGATAACAAGCTGTTTTATCATGTTTGTAATGTTACACATCCATTTCCATACAAGTAGTAAGTCTTGTATTAAGGCGTTCAAAACAGCGTTTGCTGGAGCTGTAAGCGCTCTAAACAGTGTTTCTGAGCATAACTTGGAGCAAAAGTGCAACTTTTGAAGAATGAACTGAAAACTCATATTTTGTTCCAAAACAGTGTTTGGATGTGATAACAAGCTGTTTTATCATGTTTGTAATGTTACACATCCATTTCCATACAAGTAGTAAGTCTTGTATTAAGGCGTTCAAAACAGCGTTTGCCGGCGCTGTAAGCGCTCTAAACAGTGTTTCTGAGCATAACTTGTGGCAAAAGTGCAACTTTTGAAGAATGAACTGAAAACTCATATTTTGTTCCAAAACAGTGTTTGGATGTGATAACAAGCTGTTTTATCATGTTTGTAATGTTACACATGCATTTCCTAACAAGTAGTAAGGCTTGCATTAAGGCGTTCAAAACAGCGTTTTCTGGCGTTGTAAGAGCTCTAAACAGTGTTTCTGAGCATAACTTGGGGCAAAAGTGCAACTTTTCAAGAATGAAAAGAAAACTCATATTTTGAATGAAAACAGTGTTTGGATGTGATAACAAGCTGTTTTATCATGTTTGTAATGTTACACATCCATTTCCATACAAGTAGTAAGTCTTGTATTAAGGCGTTCAAAACAGCGTTTGCTGGCGCTGTAAGCGCTCTAAACAGTGTTTCTGAGCATAACTTGTGGCAAAAGTGCAACTTTTGAAGAATGAACTGAAAACTCATATTTTGTTCCAAAACAGTGTTTGGATGTGATAACAAGCTGTTTTATCATGTTTGTAATGTTACACATCCATTTCCATACAAGTAGTAAGTCTTGTATTAAGGCGTTCAAAACAGCGTTTGCTGGCGCTGTAAGCGCTCTAAACAGTGTTTCTGAGCATAACTTGGAGCAAAAGTGCAACTTTTGAAGAATGAACTGAAAACTCATATTTTGTTCCAAAACAGTGTTTGGATGTGATAACAAGCTGTTTTATCATGTTTGTAATGTTACACATGCATTTCCTAACAAGTAGTAAGGCTTGCATTAAGGCGTTCAAAACAGCGTTTTCTGGCGTTGTAAGCGCTCTAAACAGTGTTTCTGAGCATAACTTGGAGCAAAAGTGCAACTTTTCAAGAATGAAAAGAAAACTCATATTTTGAATGAAAACAGTGTTTGGATGTGATAACAAGCTGTTTTATCATGTTTGTAATGTTACACATGCATTTCCATACAAGTAGTAAGGCTTGCATTAAGGCGTTCAAAACAGCGTTTGCTGGCGCTGTAAGCGCTCTAAACAGTGTTTCTGAGCATAACTTGTGGCAAAAGTGCAACTTTTGAAGAATGAACTGAAAACTCATATTTTGTTCCAAAACAGTGTTTGGATGTGATAACAAGCTGTTTTATCATGTTTGTAATGTTACACATGCATTTCCTAACAAGTAGTAAGGCTTGCATTAAGGCGTTCAAAACAGCGTTTTCTGGCGTTGTAAGAGCTCTAAACAGTGTTTCTGAGCATAACTTGGGGCAAAAGTGCAACTTTTCAAGAATGAAAAGAAAACTCATATTTTGAATGAAAACAGTGTTTGGATGTGATAACAAGCTGTTTTATCATGTTTGTAATGTTACACATCCATTTCCATACAAGTAGTAAGTCTTGTATTAAGGCGTTCAACAACAGCGTTTGCTGGCGCTGTAAGCGCTCTAAACAGTGTTTCTGAGCATAACTTGTGGCAAAAGTGCAACTTTTGAAGAATGAACTGAAAACTCATATTTTGTTCCAAAACAGTGTTTGGATGTGATAACAAGCTGTTTTATCATGTTTGTAATGTTACACATCCATTTCCATACAAGTAGTAAGTCTTGTATTAAGGCGTTCAAAACAGCGTTTGCTGGCGCTGTAAGCGCTCTAAACAGTGTTTCTGAGCATAACTTGGAGCAAAAGTGCAACTTTTGAAGAATGAACTGAAAACTCATATTTTGTTCCAAAACAGTGTTTGGATGTGATAACAAGCTGTTTTATCATGTTTGTAATGTTACACATGCATTTCCATACAAGTAGTAAGGCTTGCATTAAGGCGTTCAAAACAGCGTTTGCTGGCGCTGTAAGCGCTCTAAACAGTGTTTCTGAGCATAACTTGTGGCAAAAGTGCAACTTTTGAAGAATGAACTGAAAACTCATATTTTGTTCCAAAACAGTGTTTGGATGTGATAACAAGCTGTTTTATCATGTTTGTAATGTTACACATCCATTTCCATACAAGTAGTAAGTCTTGTATTAAGGCGTTCAAAACAGCGTTTGCTGGCGCTGTAAGCGCTCTAAACAGTGTTTCTGAGCATAACTTGGAGCAAAAGTGCAACTTTTGAAGAATGAACTGAAAACTCATATTTTGTTCCAAAACAGTGTTTGGATGTGATAACAAGCTGTTTTATCATGTTTGTAATGTTACACATGCATTTCCATACAAGTAGTAAGGCTTGTATTAAGGCGTTCAAAACAGCGTTTGCTGGCGCTGTAAGCGCTCTAAACAGTGTTTCTGAGCATAACTTGTGGCAAAAGTGCAACTTTTGAAGAATGAACTGAAAACTCATATTTTGTTCCAAAACAGTGTTTGGATGTGATAACAAGCTGTTTTATCATGTTTGTAATGTTACACATCCATTTCCATACAAGTAGTAAGTCTTGTATTAAGGCGTTCAAAACAGCGTTTGCTGGCGCTGTAAGCGCTCTAAACAGTGTTTCTGAGCATAACTTGGAGCAAAAGTGCAACTTTTGAAGAATGAACTGAAAACTCATATTTTGTTCCAAAACAGTGTTTGGATGTGATAACAAGCTGTTTTATCATGTTTGTAATGTTACACATGCATTTCCATACAAGTAGTAAGGCTTGCATTAAGGCGTTCAAAACAGCGTTTGCTGGCGCTGTAAGCGCTCTAAACAGTGTTTCTGAGCATAACTTGTGGCAAAAGTGCAACTTTTGAAGAATGAACTGAAAACTCATATTTTGTTCCAAAACAGTGTTTGGATGTGATAACAAGCTGTTTTATCATGTTTGTAATGTTACACATGCATTTCCTAACAAGTAGTAAGGCTTGCATTAAGGCGTTCAAAACAGCGTTTTCTGGCGTTGTAAGAGCTCTAAACAGTGTTTCTGAGCATAACTTGGGGCAAAAGTGCAACTTTTCAAGAATGAAAAGAAAACTCATATTTTGAATGAAAACAGTGTTTGGATGTGATAACAAGCTGTTTTATCATGTTTGTAATGTTACACATCCATTTCCATACAAGTAGTAAGTCTTGTATTAAGGCGTTCAAAACAGCGTTTGCTGGCGCTGTAAGCGCTCTAAACAGTGTTTCTGAGCATAACTTGTGGCAAAAGTGCAACTTTTGAAGAATGAACTGAAAACTCATATTTTGTTCCAAAACAGTGTTTGGATGTGATAACAAGCTGTTTTATCATGTTTGTAATGTTACACATCCATTTCCATACAAGTAGTAAGTCTTGTATTAAGGCGTTCAAAACAGCGTTTGCTGGCGCTGTAAGCGCTCTAAACAGTGTTTCTGAGCATAACTTGGAGCAAAAGTGCAACTTTTGAAGAATGAACTGAAAACTCATATTTTGTTCCAAAACAGTGTTTGGATGTGATAACAAGCTGTTTTATCATGTTTGTAATGTTACACATGCATTTCCTAACAAGTAGTAAGGCTTGCATTAAGGCGTTCAAAACAGCGTTTTCTGGCGTTGTAAGCGCTCTAAACAGTGTTTCTGAGCATAACTTGGAGCAAAAGTGCAACTTTTCAAGAATGAAAAGAAAACTCATATTTTGAATGAAAACAGTGTTTGGATGTGATAACAAGCTGTTTTATCATGTTTGTAATGTTACACATGCATTTCCATACAAGTAGTAAGGCTTGCATTAAGGCGTTCAAAACAGCGTTTGCTGGCGCTGTAAGCGCTCTAAACAGTGTTTCTGAGCATAACTTGTGGCAAAAGTGCAACTTTTGAAGAATGAACTGAAAACTCATATTTTGTTCCAAAACAGTGTTTGGATGTGATAACAAGCTGTTTTATCATGTTTGTAATGTTACACATCCATTTCCATACAAGTAGTAAGTCTTGTATTAAGGCGTTCAAAACAGCGTTTGCTGACGCTGTAAGCGCTCTAAACAGTGTTTCTGAGCATAACTTGGAGCAAAAGTGCAACTTTTGAAGAATGAACTGAAAACTCATATTTTGTTCCAAAACAGTGTTTGGATGTGATAACAAGCTGTTTTATCATGTTTGTAATGTTACACATCCATTTCCATACAAGTAGTAAGTCTTGTATTAAGGCGTTCAAAACAGCGTTTGCCGGCGCTGTCAGCGCTCTAAACAGTGTTTCTGAGCATAACTTGTGGCAAAAGTGCAACTTTTGAAGAATGAACTGAAAACTCATATTTTGTTCCAAAACAGTGTTTGGATGTGATAACAAGCTGTTTTATCATGTTTGTAGTGTTACACATGCATTTCCTAACAAGTAGTAAGGCTTGCATTAAGGCGTTCAAAACAGCGTTTTCTGGCGTTGTAAGCGCTCTAAACAGTGTTTCTGAGCATAACTTGGAGCAAAAGTGCAACTTTTCAAGAATGAAAAGAAAACTCATATTTTGTTCCAAAACAGTGTTTGGATGTGATAACAAGCTGTTTTATCATGTTTGTAATGTTACACATCCATTTCCATACAAGTAGTAAGTCTTGTATTAAGGCGTTCAAAACAGCGTTTGCTGGAGCTGTAAGCGCTCTAAACAGTGTTTCTGAGCATAACTTGGAGCAAAAGTGCAACTTTTGAAGAATGAACTGAAAACTCATATTTTGTTCCAAAACAGTGTTTGGATGTGATAACAAGCTGTTTTATCATGTTTGTAATGTTACACATGCATTTCCTAACAAGTAGTAAGGCTTGCATTAAGGCGTTCAAAACAGCGTTTGCTGGCGTTGTAAGAGCTCTAAACAGTGTTTCTGAGCATAACTTGTGGCAAAAGTGCAACTTTTGAAGAATGAACTGAAAACTCATATTTTGTTCCAAAACAGTGTTTGGATGTGATAACAAGCTGTTTTATCATGTTTGTAATGTTACACATGCATTTCCTAACAAGTAGTAAGGCTTGCATTAAGGCGTTCAAAACAGCGTTTTCTGGCGTTGTAAGAGCTCTAAACAGTGTTTCTGAGCATAACTTGGGGCAAAAGTGCAACTTTTCAAGAATGAAAAGAAAACTCATATTTTGAATGAAAACAGTGTTTGGATGTGATAACAAGCTGTTTTATCATGTTTGTAATGTTACACATCCATTTCCATACAAGTAGTAAGTCTTGTATTAAGGCGTTCAAAACAGCGTTTGCTGGCGCTGTAAGCGCTCTAAACAGTGTTTCTGAGCATAACTTGTGGCAAAAGTGCAACTTTTGAAGAATGAACTGAAAACTCATATTTTGTTCCAAAACAGTGTTTGGATGTGATAACAAGCTGTTTTATCATGTTTGTAATGTTACACATCCATTTCCATACAAGTAGTAAGTCTTGTATTAAGGCGTTCAAAACAGCGTTTGCTGGCGCTGTAAGCGCTCTAAACAGTGTTTCTGAGCATAACTTGGAGCAAAAGTGCAACTTTTGAAGAATGAACTGAAAACTCATATTTTGTTCCAAAACAGTGTTTGGATGTGATAACAAGCTGTTTTATCATGTTTGTAATGTTACACATGCATTTCCTAACAAGTAGTAAGGCTTGCATTAAGGCGTTCAAAACAGCGTTTTCTGGCGTTGTAAGAGCTCTAAACAGTGTTTCTGAGCATAACTTGGGGCAAAAGTGCAACTTTTCAAGAATGAAAAGAAAACTCATATTTTGAATGAAAACAGTGTTTGGATGTGATAACAAGCTGTTTTATCATGTTTGTAATGTTACACATCCATTTCCATACAAGTAGTAAGTCTTGTATTAAGGCGTTCAAAACAGCGTTTGCTGGAGCTGTAAGCGCTCTAAACAGTGTTTCTGAGCATAACTTGGAGCAAAAGTGCAACTTTGAAGAATGAACTGAAAACTCATATTTTGTTCCAAAACAGTGTTTGGATGTGATAACAAGCTGTTTTATCATGTTTGTAATGTTACACATCCATTTCCATACAAGTAGTAAGTCTTGTATTAAGGCGTTCAAAACAGCGTTTGCCGGCGCTGTAAGCGCTCTAAACAGTGTTTCTGAGCATAACTTGTGGCAAAAGTGCAACTTTTGAAGAATGAACTGAAAACTCATATTTTGTTCCAAAACAGTGTTTGGATGTGATAACAAGCTGTTTTATCATGTTTGTAATGTTACACATGCATTTCCTAACAAGTAGTAAGGCTTGCATTAAGGCGTTCAAAACAGCGTTTTCTGGCGTTGTAAGCGCTCTAAACAGTGTTTCTGAGCATAACTTGGAGCAAAAGTGCAACTTTTCAAGAATGAAAAGAAAACTCATATTTTGAATGAAAACAGTGTTTGGATGTGATAACAAGCTGTTTTATCATGTTTGTAATGTTACACATCCATTTCCATACAAGTAGTAAGTCTTGTATTAAGGCGTTCAAAACAGCGTTTGCTGGCGCTGTAAGCGCTCTAAACAGTGTTTCTGAGCATAACTTGGAGCAAAAGTGTAACTTTTGAAGAATGAACTGAAAACTCATATTTTGTTCCAAAACAGTGTTTGGATGTGATAACAAGCTGTTTTATCATGTTTGTAATGTTACACATGCATTTCCAAACAAGTAGTAAGTCTTGTATTAAGGCGTTCAAAACAGCGTTTGCTGGCGCTGTAAGCGCTCTAAACAGTGTTTCTGAGCATAACTTGGAGCAAAAGTGCAACTTTTGAAGAATGAACTGAAAACTCATATTTTGTTCCAAAACAGTGTTTGGATGTGATAACAAGCTGTTTTATCATGTTTGTAATGTTACACATCCATTTCCATACAAGTAGTAAGTCTTGTATTAAGGCGTTCAAAACAGCGTTTGCTGGCGCTGTAAGCGCTCTAAACAGTGTTTCTGAGCATAACTTGGAGCAAAAGTGCAACTTTTGAAGAATGAACTGAAAACTCATATTTTGTTCCAAAACAGTGTTTGGATGTGATAACAAGCTGTTTTATCATGTTTGTAATGTTACACATCCATTTCCATACAAGTAGTAAGTCTTGTATTAAGGCGTTCAAAACAGCGTTTGCCGGCGCTGTAAGCGCTCTAAACAGTGTTTCTGAGCATAACTTGGGGCAAAAGTGCAACTTTTCAAGAATGAAAAGAAAACTCATATTTTGAATGAAAACAGTGTTTGGATGTGATAACAAGCTGTTTTATCATGTTTGTAATGTTACACATCCATTTCCATACAAGTAGTAAGTCTTGTATTAAGGCGTTCAAAACAGCGTTTGCTGGAGCTGTAAGCGCTCTAAACAGTGTTTCTGAGCATAACTTGGAGCAAAAGTGCAACTTTTGAAGAATGAACTGAAAACTCATATTTTGTTCCAAAACAGTGTTTGGATGTGATAACAAGCTGTTTTATCATGTTTGTAATGTTACACATGCATTTCCTAACAAGTAGTAAGGCTTGCATTAAGGCGTTCAAAACAGCGTTTTCTGGCGTTGTAAGAGCTCTAAACAGTGTTTCTGAGCATAACTTGGGGCAAAAGTGCAACTTTTCAAGAATGAAAAGAAAACTCATATTTTGAATGAAAACAGTGTTTGGATGTGATAACAAGCTGTTTTATCATGTTTGTAATGTTACACATGCATTTCCATACAAGTAGTAAGGCTTGCATTAAGGCGTTCAAAACAGCGTTTGCTGGCGCTGTAAGCGCTCTAAACAGTGTTTCTGAGCATAACTTGTGGCAAAAGTGCAACTTTTGAAGAATGAACTGAAAACTCATATTTTGTTCCAAAACAGTGTTTGGATGTGATAACAAGCTGTTTTATCATGTTTGTAATGTTACACATCCATTTCCATACAAGTAGTAAGTCTTGTATTAAGGCGTTCAAAACAGCGTTTGCCGGCGCTGTCAGCGCTCTAAACAGTGTTTCTGAGCATAACTTGTGGCAAAAGTGCAACTTTTGAAGAATGAACTGAAAACTCATATTTTGTTCCAAAACAGTGTTTGGATGTGATAACAAGCTGTTTTATCATGTTTGTAGTGTTACACATGCATTTCCTAACAAGTAGTAAGGCTTGCATTAAGGCGTTCAAAACAGCGTTTTCTGGCGTTGTAAGCGCTCTAAACAGTGTTTCTGAGCATAACTTGGAGCAAAAGTGCAACTTTTCAAGAATGAAAAGAAAACTCATATTTTGTTCCAAAACAGTGTTTGGATGTGATAACAAGCTGTTTTATCATGTTTGTAATGTTACACATGCATTTCCATACAAGTAGTAAGTCTTGTATTAAGGCGTTCAAAACAGCGTTTGCTGGCGCTGTAAGCGCTCTAAACAGTGTTTCTGAGCATAACTTGGAGCAAAAGTGCAACTTTTGAAGAATGAACTGAAAACTTATATTTTGTTCTAAAACAGTGTTTGGATGTGATAACAAGCTGTTTTATCATGTTTGTAATGTTACACATGCATTTCCTAACAAGTAGGTAAGGCTTGCATTAAGGCGTTCAAAACAGCGTTTGCTGGCGTTGTAAGAGCTCTAAACAGTGTTTCTGAGCATAACTTGGAGCAAAAGTGCAACTTTTGAAGAATGAACTGAAAACTCATATTTTGTTCCAAAACAGTGTTTGGATGTGATAACAAGCTGTTTTATCATGTTTGTAATGTTACACATCCATTTCCATACAAGTAGTAAGTCTTGTATTAAGGCGTTCAAAACAGCGTTTGCTGACGCTGTAAGCGCTCTAAACAGTGTTTCTGAGCATAACTTGTGGCAAAAGTGCAACTTTTGAAGAATGAACTGAAAACTCATATTTTGTTCCAAAACAGTGTTTGGATGTGATAACAAGCTGTTTTATCATGTTTGTAGTAAACAAGTAGTAAGGCTTGCATTAAGGCGTTCAAAACAGCGTTTTCTGGCGTTGTAAGCGCTCTAAACAGTGTTTCTGAGCATAACTTGGAGCAAAAGTGCAACTTTTCAAGAATGAAAAGAAAACTCATATTTTGAATGAAAACAGTGTTTGGATGTGATAACAAGCTGTTTTATCATGTTTGTAATGTTACACATCCATTTCCATACAAGTAGTAAGTCTTGTATTAAGGCGTTCAAAACAGCGTTTGCTGGCGCTGTAAGCGCTCTAAACAGTGTTTCTGAGCATAACTTGGAGCAAAAGTGTAACTTTTGAAGAATGAACTGAAAACTCATATTTTGTTCCAAAACAGTGTTTGGATGTGATAACAAGCTGTTTTATCATGTTTGTAATGTTACACATGCATTTCCAAACAAGTAGTAAGTCTTGTATTAAGGCGTTCAAAACAGCGTTTGCTGGCGCTGTAAGCGCTCTAAACAGTGTTTCTGAGCATAACTTGGAGCAAAAGTGCAACTTTTGAAGAATGAACTGAAAACTCATATTTTGTTCCAAAACAGTGTTTGGATGTGATAACAAGCTGTTTTATCATGTTTGTAATGTTACACATCCATTTCCATACAAGTAGTAAGTCTTGTATTAAGGCGTTCAAAACAGCGTTTGCTGGCGCTGTAAGCGCTCTAAACAGTGTTTCTGAGCATAACTTGGAGCAAAAGTGCAACTTTTGAAGAATGAACTGAAAACTCATATTTTGTTCCAAAACAGTGTTTGGATGTGATAACAAGCTGTTTTATCATGTTTGTAATGTTACACATCCATTTCCATACAAGTAGTAAGTCTTGTATTAAGGCGTTCAAAACAGCGTTTGCCGGCGCTGTAAGCGCTCTAAACAGTGTTTCTGAGCATAACTTGGGGCAAAAGTGCAACTTTTCAAGAATGAAAAGAAAACTCATATTTTGAATGAAAACAGTGTTTGGATGTGATAACAAGCTGTTTTATCATGTTTGTAATGTTACACATCCATTTCCATACAAGTAGTAAGTCTTGTATTAAGGCGTTCAAAACAGCGTTTGCTGGAGCTGTAAGCGCTCTAAACAGTGTTTCTGAGCATAACTTGGAGCAAAAGTGCAACTTTTGAAGAATGAACTGAAAACTCATATTTTGTTCCAAAACAGTGTTTGGATGTGATAACAAGCTGTTTTATCATGTTTGTAATGTTACACATGCATTTCCTAACAAGTAGTAAGGCTTGCATTAAGGCGTTCAAAACAGCGTTTTCTGGCGTTGTAAGAGCTCTAAACAGTGTTTCTGAGCATAACTTGGGGCAAAAGTGCAACTTTTCAAGAATGAAAAGAAAACTCATATTTTGAATGAAAACAGTGTTTGGATGTGATAACAAGCTGTTTTATCATGTTTGTAATGTTACACATGCATTTCCATACAAGTAGTAAGGCTTGCATTAAGGCGTTCAAAACAGCGTTTGCTGGCGCTGTAAGCGCTCTAAACAGTGTTTCTGAGCATAACTTGTGGCAAAAGTGCAACTTTTGAAGAATGAACTGAAAACTCATATTTTGTTCCAAAACAGTGTTTGGATGTGATAACAAGCTGTTTTATCATGTTTGTAATGTTACACATCCATTTCCATACAAGTAGTAAGTCTTGTATTAAGGCGTTCAAAACAGCGTTTGCCGGCGCTGTAAGCGCTCTAAACAGTGTTTCTGAGCATAACTTGTGGCAAAAGTGCAACTTTTGAAGAATGAACTGAAAACTCATATTTTGTTCCAAAACAGTGTTTGGATGTGATAACAAGCTGTTTTATCATGTTTGTAGTGTTACACATGCATTTCCTAACAAGTAGTAAGGCTTGCATTAAGGCGTTCAAAACAGCGTTTTCTGGCGTTGTAAGCGCTCTAAACAGTGTTTCTGAGCATAACTTGGAGCAAAAGTGCAACTTTTCAAGAATGAAAAGAAAACTCATATTTTGTTCCAAAACAGTGTTTGGATGTGATAACAAGCTGTTTTATCATGTTTGTAATGTTACACATGCATTTCCATACAAGTAGTAAGTCTTGTATTAAGGCGTTCAAAACAGCGTTTGCTGGCGCTGTAAGCGCTCTAAACAGTGTTTCTGAGCATAACTTGGAGCAAAAGTGCAACTTTTGAAGAATGAACTGAAAACTTATATTTTGTTCTAAAACAGTGTTTGGATGTGATAACAAGCTGTTTTATCATGTTTGTAATGTTACACATGCATTTCCTAACAAGTAGGTAAGGCTTGCATTAAGGCGTTCAAAACAGCGTTTTCTGGCGTTGTAAGCGCTCTAAACAGTGTTTCTGAGCATAACTTGGAGCAAAAGTGCAACTTTTCAAGAATGAAAAGAAAACTCATATTTTGTTCCAAAACAGTGTTTGGATGTGATAACAAGCTGTTTTATCATGTTTGTAATGTTACACATGCATTTCCATACAAGTAGTAAGTCTTGTATTAAGGCGTTCAAAACAGCGTTTGCTGGCGCTGTAAGCGCTCTAAACAGTGTTTCTGAGCATAACTTGGAGCAAAAGTGCAACTTTTGAAGAATGAACTGAAAACTTATATTTTGTTCTAAAACAGTGTTTGGATGTGATAACAAGCTGTTTTATCATGTTTGTAATGTTACACATGCATTTCCTAACAAGTAGGTAAGGCTTGCATTAAGGCGTTCAAAACAGCGTTTTCTGGCGTTGTAAGCGCTCTAAACAGTGTTTCTGAGCATAACTTGGAGCAAAAGTGCAACTTTTCAAGAATGAAAAGAAAACTCATATTTTGTTCCAAAACAGTGTTTGGATGTGATAACAAGCTGTTTTATCATGTTTGTAATGTTACACATGCATTTCCATACAAGTAGTAAGTCTTGTATTAAGGCGTTCAAAACAGCGTTTGCTGGCGCTGTAAGCGCTCTAAACAGTGTTTCTGAGCATAACTTGGAGCAAAAGTGCAACTTTTGAAGAATGAACTGAAAACTTATATTTTGTTCTAAAACAGTGTTTGGATGTGATAACAAGCTGTTTTATCATGTTTGTAATGTTACACATGCATTTCCTAACAAGTAGGTAAGGCTTGCATTAAGGCGTTCAAAACAGCGTTTGCTGGCGTTGTAAGAGCTCTAAACAGTGTTTCTGAGCATAACTTGGAGCAAAAGTGCAACTTTTGAAGAATGAACTGAAAACTCATATTTTGTTCTAAAACAGTGTTTGGATGTGATAACAAGCTGTTTTATCATGTTTGTAATGTTACACATGCATTTCCTAACAAGTAGGTAAGGCTTGCATTAAGGCGTTCAAAACAGCGTTTGCTGGCGTTGTAAGAGCTCTAAACAGTGTTTCTGAGCATAACTTGTGGCAAAAGTGCAACTTTTGAAGAATGAACTGAAAACTCATATTTTGTTCCAAAACAGTGTTTGGATGTGATAACAAGCTGTTTTATCATGTTTGTAATGTTACACATCCATTTCCATACAAGTAGTAAGTCTTGTATTAAGGCGTTCAAAACAGCGTTTGCTGACGCTGTAAGCGCTCTAAACAGTGTTTCTGAGCATAACTTGGAGCAAAAGTGCAACTTTTGAAGAATGAACTGAAAACTCATATTTTGTTCCAAAACAGTGTTTGGATGTGATAACAAGCTGTTTTATCATGTTTGTAATGTTACACATCCATTTCCATACAAGTAGTAAGTCTTGTATTAAGGCGTTCAAAACAGCGTTTGCCGGCGCTGTAAGCGCTCTAAACAGTGTTTCTGAGCATAACTTGTGGCAAAAGTGCAACTTTTGAAGAATGAACTGAAAACTCATATTTTGTTCCAAAACAGTGTTTGGATGTGATAACAAGCTGTTTTATCATGTTTGTAGTGTTACACATGCATTTCCTAACAAGTAGTAAGGCTTGCATTAAGGCGTTCAAAACAGCGTTTTCTGGCGTTGTAAGCGCTCTAAACAGTGTTTCTGAGCATAACTTGGAGCAAAAGTGCAACTTTTCAAGAATGAAAAGAAAACTCATATTTTGAATGAAAACAGTGTTTGGATGTGATAACAAGCTGTTTTATCATGTTTGTAATGTTACACATCCATTTCCATACAAGTAGTAAGTCTTGTATTAAGGCGTTCAAAACAGCGTTTGCTGGCGCTGTAAGCGCTCTAAACAGTGTTTCTGAGCATAACTTGGAGCAAAAGTGTAACTTTTGAAGAATGAACTGAAAACTCATATTTTGTTCCAAAACAGTGTTTGGATGTGATAACAAGCTGTTTTATCATGTTTGTAATGTTACACATGCATTTCCAAACAAGTAGTAAGTCTTGTATTAAGGCGTTCAAAACAGCGTTTGCTGGCGCTGTAAGCGCTCTAAACAGTGTTTCTGAGCATAACTTGGAGCAAAAGTGCAACTTTTGAAGAATGAACTGAAAACTCATATTTTGTTCCACAACAGTGTTTGGATGTGATAACAAGCTGTTTTATCATGTTTGTAATGTTACACATCCATTTCCATACAAGTAGTAAGTCTTGTATTAAGGCGTTCAAAACAGCGTTTGCTGACGCTGTAAGCGCTCTAAACAGTGTTTCTGAGCATAACTTGGAGCAAAAGTGCAACTTTTGAAGAATGAACTGAAAACTCATATTTTGTTCCAAAACAGTGTTTGGATGTGATAACAAGCTGTTTTATCATGTTTGTAATGTTACACATCCATTTCCATACAAGTAGTAAGTCTTGTATTAAGGCGTTCAAAACAGCGTTTGCCGGCGCTGTAAGCGCTCTAAACAGTGTTTCTGAGCATAACTTGTGGCAAAAGTGCAACTTTTGAAGAATGAACTGAAAACTCATATTTTGTTCCAAAACAGTGTTTGGATGTGATAACAAGCTGTTTTATCATGTTTGTAGTGTTACACATGCATTTCCTAACAAGTAGTAAGGCTTGCATTAAGGCGTTCAAAACAGCGTTTTCTGGCGTTGTAAGCGCTCTAAACAGTGTTTCTGAGCATAACTTGGAGCAAAAGTGCAACTTTTCAAGAATGAAAAGAAAACTCATATTTTGAATGAAAACAGTGTTTGGATGTGATAACAAGCTGTTTTATCATGTTTGTAATGTTACACATCCATTTCCATACAAGTAGTAAGTCTTGTATTAAGGCGTTCAAAACAGCGTTTGCTGGCGCTGTAAGCGCTCTAAACAGTGTTTCTGAGCATAACTTGGAGCAAAAGTGTAACTTTTGAAGAATGAACTGAAAACTCATATTTTGTTCCAAAACAGTGTTTGGATGTGATAACAAGCTGTTTTATCATGTTTGTAATGTTACACATGCATTTCCAAACAAGTAGTAAGTCTTGTATTAAGGCGTTCAAAACAGCGTTTGCTGGCGCTGTAAGCGCTCTAAACAGTGTTTCTGAGCATAACTTGGAGCAAAAGTGCAACTTTTGAAGAATGAACTGAAAACTCATATTTTGTTCCAAAACAGTGTTTGGATGTGATAACAAGCTGTTTTATCATGTTTGTAATGTTACACATCCATTTCCATACAAGTAGTAAGTCTTGTATTAAGGCGTTCAAAACAGCGTTTGCTGGCGCTGTAAGCGCTCTAAACAGTGTTTCTGAGCATAACTTGGAGCAAAAGTGCAACTTTTGAAGAATGAACTGAAAACTCATATTTTGTTCCAAAACAGTGTTTGGATGTGATAACAAGCTGTTTTATCATGTTTGTAATGTTACACATCCATTTCCATACAAGTAGTAAGTCTTGTATTAAGGCGTTCAAAACAGCGTTTGCCGGCGCTGTAAGCGCTCTAAACAGTGTTTCTGAGCATAACTTGGGGCAAAAGTGCAACTTTTCAAGAATGAAAAGAAAACTCATATTTTGAATGAAAACAGTGTTTGGATGTGATAACAAGCTGTTTTATCATGTTTGTAATGTTACACATCCATTTCCATACAAGTAGTAAGTCTTGTATTAAGGCGTTCAAAACAGCGTTTGCTGGAGCTGTAAGCGCTCTAAACAGTGTTTCTGAGCATAACTTGGAGCAAAAGTGCAACTTTTGAAGAATGAACTGAAAACTCATATTTTGTTCCAAAACAGTGTTTGGATGTGATAACAAGCTGTTTTATCATGTTTGTAATGTTACACATGCATTTCCTAACAAGTAGTAAGGCTTGCATTAAGGCGTTCAAAACAGCGTTTTCTGGCGTTGTAAGAGCTCTAAACAGTGTTTCTGAGCATAACTTGGGGCAAAAGTGCAACTTTTCAAGAATGAAAAGAAAACTCATATTTTGAATGAAAACAGTGTTTGGATGTGATAACAAGCTGTTTTATCATGTTTGTAATGTTACACATGCATTTCCATACAAGTAGTAAGGCTTGCATTAAGGCGTTCAAAACAGCGTTTGCTGGCGCTGTAAGCGCTCTAAACAGTGTTTCTGAGCATAACTTGTGGCAAAAGTGCAACTTTTGAAGAATGAACTGAAAACTCATATTTTGTTCCAAAACAGTGTTTGGATGTGATAACAAGCTGTTTTATCATGTTTGTAATGTTACACATCCATTTCCATACAAGTAGTAAGTCTTGTATTAAGGCGTTCAAAACAGCGTTTGCTGACGCTGTAAGCGCTCTAAACAGTGTTTCTGAGCATAACTTGGAGCAAAAGTGCAACTTTTGAAGAATGAACTGAAAACTCATATTTTGTTCCAAAACAGTGTTTGGATGTGATAACAAGCTGTTTTATCATGTTTGTAATGTTACACATCCATTTCCATACAAGTAGTAAGTCTTGTATTAAGGCGTTCAAAACAGCGTTTGCCGGCGCTGTAAGCGCTCTAAACAGTGTTTCTGAGCATAACTTGTGGCAAAAGTGCAACTTTTGAAGAATGAACTGAAAACTCATATTTTGTTCCAAAACAGTGTTTGGATGTGATAACAAGCTGTTTTATCATGTTTGTAGTGTTACACATGCATTTCCTAACAAGTAGTAAGGCTTGCATTAAGGCGTTCAAAACAGCGTTTTCTGGCGTTGTAAGCGCTCTAAACAGTGTTTCTGAGCATAACTTGGAGCAAAAGTGCAACTTTTCAAGAATGTAAAGAAAACTCATATTTTGTTCCAAAACAGTGTTTGGATGTGATAACAAGCTGTTTTATCATGTTTGTAATGTTACACATGCATTTCCATACAAGTAGTAAGTCTTGTATTAAGGCGTTCAAAACAGCGTTTGCTGGCGCTGTAAGCACTCTAAACAGTGTTTCTGAGCATAACTTGGAGCAAAAGTGCAACTTTTGAAGAATGAACTGAAAACTTATATTTTGTTCTAAAACAGTGTTTGGATGTGATAACAAGCTGTTTTATCATGTTTGTAATGTTACACATGCATTTCCTAACAAGTAGGTAAGGCTTGCATTAAGGCGTTCAAAACAGCGTTTTCTGGCGTTGTAAGCGCTCTAAACAGTGTTTCTGAGCATAACTTGGAGCAAAAGTGCAACTTTTCAAGAATGAAAAGAAAACTCATATTTTGTTCCAAAACAGTGTTTGGATGTGATAACAAGCTGTTTTATCATGTTTGTAATGTTACACATGCATTTCCATACAAGTAGTAAGTCTTGTATTAAGGCGTTCAAAACAGCGTTTGCTGGCGCTGTAAGCGCTCTAAACAGTGTTTCTGAGCATAACTTGGAGCAAAAGTGCAACTTTTGAAGAATGAACTGAAAACTTATATTTTGTTCTAAAACAGTGTTTGGATGTGATAACAAGCTGTTTTATCATGTTTGTAATGTTACACATGCATTTCCTAACAAGTAGGTAAGGCTTGCATTAAGGCGTTCAAAACAGCGTTTGCTGGCGTTGTAAGAGCTCTAAACAGTGTTTCTGAGCATAACTTGGAGCAAAAGTGCAACTTTTGAAGAATGAACTGAAAACTCATATTTTGTTCTAAAACAGTGTTTGGATGTGATAACAAGCTGTTTTATCATGTTTGTAATGTTACACATGCATTTCCTAACAAGTAGGTAAGGCTTGCATTAAGGCGTTCAAAACAGCGTTTGCTGGCGTTGTAAGAGCTCTAAACAGTGTTTCTGAGCATAACTTGTGGCAAAAGTGCAACTTTTGAAGAATGAACTGAAAACTCATATTTTGTTCCAAAACAGTGTTTGGATGTGATAACAAGCTGTTTTATCATGTTTGTAATGTTACACATCCATTTCCATACAAGTAGTAAGTCTTGTATTAAGGCGTTCAAAACAGCGTTTGCTGACGCTGTAAGCGCTCTAAACAGTGTTTCTGAGCATAACTTGGAGCAAAAGTGCAACTTTTGAAGAATGAACTGAAAACTCATATTTTGTTCCAAAACAGTGTTTGGATGTGATAACAAGCTGTTTTATCATGTTTGTAATGTTACACATCCATTTCCATACAAGTAGTAAGTCTTGTATTAAGGCGTTCAAAACAGCGTTTGCCGGCGCTGTAAGCGCTCTAAACAGTGTTTCTGAGCATAACTTGTGGCAAAAGTGCAACTTTTGAAGAATGAACTGAAAACTCATATTTTGTTCCAAAACAGTGTTTGGATGTGATAACAAGCTGTTTTATCATGTTTGTAGTGTTACACATGCATTTCCTAACAAGTAGTAAGGCTTGCATTAAGGCGTTCAAAACAGCGTTTTCTGGCGTTGTAAGCGCTCTAAACAGTGTTTCTGAGCATAACTTGGAGCAAAAGTGCAACTTTTCAAGAATGAAAAGAAAACTCATATTTTGAATGAAAACAGTGTTTGGATGTGATAACAAGCTGTTTTATCATGTTTGTAATGTTACACATCCATTTCCATACAAGTAGTAAGTCTTGTATTAAGGCGTTCAAAACAGCGTTTGCTGGCGCTGTAAGCGCTCTAAACAGTGTTTCTGAGCATAACTTGGAGCAAAAGTGTAACTTTTGAAGAATGAACTGAAAACTCATATTTTGTTCCAAAACAGTGTTTGGATGTGATAACAAGCTGTTTTATCATGTTTGTAATGTTACACATGCATTTCCAAACAAGTAGTAAGTCTTGTATTAAGGCGTTCAAAACAGCGTTTGCTGGCGCTGTAAGCGCTCTAAACAGTGTTTCTGAGCATAACTTGGAGCAAAAGTGCAACTTTTGAAGAATGAACTGAAAACTCATATTTTGTTCCAAAACAGTGTTTGGATGTGATAACAAGCTGTTTTATCATGTTTGTAATGTTACACATCCATTTCCATACAAGTAGTAAGTCTTGTATTAAGGCGTTCAAAACAGCGTTTGCTGGCGCTGTAAGCGCTCTAAACAGTGTTTCTGAGCATAACTTGGAGCAAAAGTGCAACTTTTGAAGAATGAACTGAAAACTCATATTTTGTTCCAAAACAGTGTTTGGATGTGATAACAAGCTGTTTTATCATGTTTGTAATGTTACACATCCATTTCCATACAAGTAGTAAGTCTTGTATTAAGGCGTTCAAAACAGCGTTTGCCGGCGCTGTAAGCGCTCTAAACAGTGTTTCTGAGCATAACTTGGGGCAAAAGTGCAACTTTTCAAGAATGAAAAGAAAACTCATATTTTGAATGAAAACAGTGTTTGGATGTGATAACAAGCTGTTTTATCATGTTTGTAATGTTACACATCCATTTCCATACAAGTAGTAAGTCTTGTATTAAGGCGTTCAAAACAGCGTTTGCTGGAGCTGTAAGCGCTCTAAACAGTGTTTCTGAGCATAACTTGGAGCAAAAGTGCAACTTTTGAAGAATGAACTGAAAACTCATATTTTGTTCCAAAACAGTGTTTGGATGTGATAACAAGCTGTTTTATCATGTTTGTAATGTTACACATGCATTTCCTAACAAGTAGTAAGGCTTGCATTAAGGCGTTCAAAACAGCGTTTTCTGGCGTTGTAAGAGCTCTAAACAGTGTTTCTGAGCATAACTTGGGGCAAAAGTGCAACTTTTCAAGAATGAAAAGAAAACTCATATTTTGAATGAAAACAGTGTTTGGATGTGATAACAAGCTGTTTTATCATGTTTGTAATGTTACACATGCATTTCCATACAAGTAGTAAGGCTTGCATTAAGGCGTTCAAAACAGCGTTTGCTGGCGCTGTAAGCGCTCTAAACAGTGTTTCTGAGCATAACTTGTGGCAAAAGTGCAACTTTTGAAGAATGAACTGAAAACTCATATTTTGTTCCAAAACAGTGTTTGGATGTGATAACAAGCTGTTTTATCATGTTTGTAATGTTACACATCCATTTCCATACAAGTAGTAAGTCTTGTATTAAGGCGTTCAAAACAGCGTTTGCTGACGCTGTAAGCGCTCTAAACAGTGTTTCTGAGCATAACTTGGAGCAAAAGTGCAACTTTTGAAGAATGAACTGAAAACTCATATTTTGTTCCAAAACAGTGTTTGGATGTGATAACAAGCTGTTTTATCATGTTTGTAATGTTACACATCCATTTCCATACAAGTAGTAAGTCTTGTATTAAGGCGTTCAAAACAGCGTTTGCCGGCGCTGTAAGCGCTCTAAACAGTGTTTCTGAGCATAACTTGTGGCAAAAGTGCAACTTTTGAAGAATGAACTGAAAACTCATATTTTGTTCCAAAACAGTGTTTGGATGTGATAACAAGCTGTTTTATCATGTTTGTAGTGTTACACATGCATTTCCTAACAAGTAGTAAGGCTTGCATTAAGGCGTTCAAAACAGCGTTTTCTGGCGTTGTAAGCGCTCTAAACAGTGTTTCTGAGCATAACTTGGAGCAAAAGTGCAACTTTTCAAGAATGAAAAGAAAACTCATATTTTGTTCCAAAACAGTGTTTGGATGTGATAACAAGCTGTTTTATCATGTTTGTAATGTTACACATGCATTTCCATACAAGTAGTAAGTCTTGTATTAAGGCGTTCAAAACAGCGTTTGCTGGCGCTGTAAGCGCTCTAAACAGTGTTTCTGAGCATAACTTGGAGCAAAAGTGCAACTTTTGAAGAATGAACTGAAAACTTATATTTTGTTCTAAAACAGTGTTTGGATGTGATAACAAGCTGTTTTATCATGTTTGTAATGTTACACATGCATTTCCTAACAAGTAGGTAAGGCTTGCATTAAGGCGTTCAAAACAGCGTTTGCTGGCGTTGTAAGAGCTCTAAACAGTGTTTCTGAGCATAACTTGGAGCAAAAGTGCAACTTTTGAAGAATGAACTGAAAACTCATATTTTGTTCTAAAACAGTGTTTGGATGTGATAACAAGCTGTTTTATCATGTTTGTAATGTTACACATGCATTTCCTAACAAGTAGGTAAGGCTTGCATTAAGGCGTTCAAAACAGCGTTTGCTGGCGTTGTAAGAGCTCTAAACAGTGTTTCTGAGCATAACTTGTGGCAAAAGTGCAACTTTTGAAGAATGAACTGAAAACTCATATTTTGTTCCAAAACAGTGTTTGGATGTGATAACAAGCTGTTTTATCATGTTTGTAATGTTACACATCCATTTCCATACAAGTAGTAAGTCTTGTATTAAGGCGTTCAAAACAGCGTTTGCTGACGCTGTAAGCGCTCTAAACAGTGTTTCTGAGCATAACTTGGAGCAAAAGTGCAACTTTTGAAGAATGAACTGAAAACTCATATTTTGTTCCAAAACAGTGTTTGGATGTGATAACAAGCTGTTTTATCATGTTTGTAATGTTACACATGCATTTCCTAACAAGTAGTAAGGCTTGCATTAAGGCGTTCAAAACAGCGTTTGCTGGCGTTGTAAGAGCTCTAAACAGTGTTTCTGAGCATAACTTGTGGCAAAAGTGCAACTTTTGAAGAATGAAAAGAAAACTCATATTTTGAATGAAAACAGTGTTTGGATGTGATAACAAGCTGTTTTATCATGTTTGTAATGTTACACATCCATTTCCATACAAGTAGTAAGTCTTGTATTAAGGCGTTCAAAACAGCGTTTGCCGGCGCTGTAAGCGCTCTAAACAGTGTTTCTGAGCATAACTTGTGGCAAAAGTGCAACTTTTGAAGAATGAACTGAAAACTCATATTTTGTTCCAAAACAGTGTTTGGATGTGATAACAAGCTGTTTTATCATGTTTGTAATGTTACACATGCATTTCCTAACAAGTAGTAAGGCTTGCATTAAGGCGTTCAAAACAGCGTTTTCTGGCGTTGTAAGAGCTCTAAACAGTTTTTCTGAGCATAACTTGGGGCAAAAGTGCAACTTTTCAAGAATGAAAAGAAAACTCATATTTTGAATGAAAACAGTGTTTGGATGTGATAACAAGCTGTTTTATCATGTTTGTAATGTTACACATCCATTTCCATACAAGTAGTAAGTCTTGTATTAAGGCGTTCAAAACAGCGTTTGCTGGCGCTGTAAGCGCTCTAAACAGTGTTTCTGAGCATAACTTGTGGCAAAAGTGCAACTTTTGAAGAATGAACTGAAAACTCATATTTTGTTCCAAAACAGTGTTTGGATGTGATAACAAGCTGTTTTATCATGTTTGTAATGTTACACATCCATTTCCATACAAGTAGTAAGTCTTGTATTAAGGCGTTCAAAACAGCGTTTGCTGACGCTGTAAGCGCTCTAAACAGTGTTTCTGAGCATAACTTGGAGCAAAAGTGCAACTTTTGAAGAATGAACTGAAAACTCATATTTTGTTCCAAAACAGTGTTTGGATGTGATAACAAGCTGTTTTATCATGTTTGTAATGTTACACATGCATTTCCTAACAAGTAGTAAGGCTTGCATTAAGGCGTTCAAAACAGCGTTTTCTGGCGTTGTAAGAGCTCTAAACAGTGTTTCTGAGCATAACTTGGGGCAAAAGTGCAACTTTTCAAGAATGAAAAGAAAACTCATATTTTGAATGAAAACAGTGTTTGGATGTGATAACAAGCTGTTTTATCATGTTTGTAATGTTACACATCCATTTCCATACAAGTAGTAAGTCTTGTATTAAGGCGTTCAAAACAGCGTTTGCTGGAGCTGTAAGCGCTCTAAACAGTGTTTCTGAGCATAACTTGGAGCAAAAGTGCAACTTTTGAAGAATGAACTGAAAACTCATATTTTGTTCCAAAACAGTGTTTGGATGTGATAACAAGCTGTTTTATCATGTTTGTAATGTTACACATGCATTTCCTAACAAGTAGTAAGGCTTGCATTAAGGCGTTCAAAACAGCGTTTTCTGGCGTTGTAAGAGCTCTAAACAGTGTTTCTGAGCATAACTTGGGGCAAAAGTGCAACTTTTCAAGAATGAAAAGAAAACTCATATTTTGAATGAAAACAGTGTTTGGATGTGATAACAAGCTGTTTTATCATGTTTGTAATGTTACACATGCATTTCCATACAAGTAGTAAGGCTTGCATTAAGGCGTTCAAAACAGCGTTTGCTGGCGCTGTAAGCGCTCTAAACAGTGTTTCTGAGCATAACTTGTGGCAAAAGTGCAACTTTTGAAGAATGAACTGAAAACTCATATTTTGTTCCAAAACAGTGTTTGGATGTGATAACAAGCTGTTTTATCATGTTTGTAATGTTACACATCCATTTCCATACAAGTAGTAAGTCTTGTATTAAGGCGTTCAAAACAGCGTTTGCTGACGCTGTAAGCGCTCTAAACAGTGTTTCTGAGCATAACTTGGAGCAAAAGTGCAACTTTTGAAGAATGAACTGAAAACTCATATTTTGTTCCAAAACAGTGTTTGGATGTGATAACAAGCTGTTTTATCATGTTTGTAATGTTACACATCCATTTCCATACAAGTAGTAAGTCTTGTATTAAGGCGTTCAAAACAGCGTTTGCCGGCGCTGTCAGCGCTCTAAACAGTGTTTCTGAGCATAACTTGTGGCAAAAGTGCAACTTTTGAAGAATGAACTGAAAACTCATATTTTGTTCCAAAACAGTGTTTGGATGTGATAACAAGCTGTTTTATCATGTTTGTAGTGTTACACATGCATTTCCTAACAAGTAGTAAGGCTTGCATTAAGGCGTTCAAAACAGCGTTTTCTGGCGTTGTAAGCGCTCTAAACAGTGTTTCTGAGCATAACTTGGAGCAAAAGTGCAACTTTTCAAGAATGAAAAGAAAACTCATATTTTGTTCCAAAACAGTGTTTGGATGTGATAACAAGCTGTTTTATCATGTTTGTAATGTTACACATGCATTTCCATACAAGTAGTAAGTCTTGTATTAAGGCGTTCAAAACAGCGTTTGCTGGCGCTGTAAGCGCTCTAAACAGTGTTTCTGAGCATAACTTGGAGCAAAAGTGCAACTTTTGAAGAATGAACTGAAAACTTATATTTTGTTCTAAAACAGTGTTTGGATGTGATAACAAGCTGTTTTATCATGTTTGTAATGTTACACATGCATTTCCTAACAAGTAGGTAAGGCTTGCATTAAGGCGTTCAAAACAGCGTTTGCTGGCGTTGTAAGAGCTCTAAACAGTGTTTCTGAGCATAACTTGGAGCAAAAGTGCAACTTTTGAAGAATGAACTGAAAACTCATATTTTGTTCTAAAACAGTGTTTGGATGTGATAACAAGCTGTTTTATCATGTTTGTAATGTTACACATGCATTTCCTAACAAGTAGGTAAGGCTTGCATTAAGGCGTTCAAAACAGCGTTTGCTGGCGTTGTAAGAGCTCTAAACAGTGTTTCTGAGCATAACTTGTGGCAAAAGTGCAACTTTTGAAGAATGAACTGAAAACTCATATTTTGTTCCAAAACAGTGTTTGGATGTGATAACAAGCTGTTTTATCATGTTTGTAATGTTACACATCCATTTCCATACAAGTAGTAAGTCTTGTATTAAGGCGTTCAAAACAGCGTTTGCTGACGCTGTAAGCGCTCTAAACAGTGTTTCTGAGCATAACTTGGAGCAAAAGTGCAACTTTTGAAGAATGAACTGAAAACTCATATTTTGTTCCAAAACAGTGTTTGGATGTGATAACAAGCTGTTTTATCATGTTTGTAATGTTACACATGCATTTCCTAACAAGTAGTAAGGCTTGCATTAAGGCGTTCAAAACAGCGTTTGCTGGCGTTGTAAGAGCTCTAAACAGTGTTTCTGAGCATAACTTGTGGCAAAAGTGCAACTTTTGAAGAATGAAAAGAAAACTCATATTTTGAATGAAAACAGTGTTTGGATGTGATAACAAGCTGTTTTATCATGTTTGTAATGTTACACATCCATTTCCATACAAGTAGTAAGTCTTGTATTAAGGCGTTCAAAACAGCGTTTGCCGGCGCTGTAAGCGCTCTAAACAGTGTTTCTGAGCATAACTTGTGGCAAAAGTGCAACTTTTGAAGAATGAACTGAAAACTCATATTTTGTTCCAAAACAGTGTTTGGATGTGATAACAAGCTGTTTTATCATGTTTGTAATGTTACACATGCATTTCCTAACAAGTAGTAAGGCTTGCATTAAGGCGTTCAAAACAGCGTTTTCTGGCGTTGTAAGAGCTCTAAACAGTTTTTCTGAGCATAACTTGGGGCAAAAGTGCAACTTTTCAAGAATGAAAAGAAAACTCATATTTTGAATGAAAACAGTGTTTGGATGTGATAACAAGCTGTTTTATCATGTTTGTAATGTTACACATCCATTTCCATACAAGTAGTAAGTCTTGTATTAAGGCGTTCAAAACAGCGTTTGCTGGCGCTGTAAGCGCTCTAAACAGTGTTTCTGAGCATAACTTGTGGCAAAAGTGCAACTTTTGAAGAATGAACTGAAAACTCATATTTTGTTCCAAAACAGTGTTTGGATGTGATAACAAGCTGTTTTATCATGTTTGTAATGTTACACATCCATTTCCATACAAGTAGTAAGTCTTGTATTAAGGCGTTCAAAACAGCGTTTGCTG
This sequence comes from Brachyhypopomus gauderio, assembly GCF_052324685.1. Classification (NCBI taxonomy): domain Eukaryota; kingdom Metazoa; phylum Chordata; class Actinopteri; order Gymnotiformes; family Hypopomidae; genus Brachyhypopomus; species Brachyhypopomus gauderio. The sequence continues at coordinate 25,132 of NW_027507511.1, forward strand.
ACGCTGTAAGCGCTCTAAACAGTGTTTCTGAGCATAACTTGGAGCAAAAGTGCAACTTTTGAAGAATGAACTGAAAACTCATATTTTGTTCCAAAACAGTGTTTGGATGTGATAACAAGCTGTTTTATCATGTTTGTAATGTTACACATGCATTTCCTAACAAGTAGTAAGGCTTGCATTAAGGCGTTCAAAACAGCGTTTTCTGGCGTTGTAAGAGCTCTAAACAGTGTTTCTGAGCATAACTTGGGGCAAAAGTGCAACTTTTCAAGAATGAAAAGAAAACTCATATTTTGAATGAAAACAGTGTTTGGATGTGATAACAAGCTGTTTTATCATGTTTGTAATGTTACACATCCATTTCCATACAAGTAGTAAGTCTTGTATTAAGGCGTTCAAAACAGCGTTTGCTGGAGCTGTAAGCGCTCTAAACAGTGTTTCTGAGCATAACTTGGAGCAAAAGTGCAACTTTTGAAGAATGAACTGAAAACTCATATTTTGTTCCAAAACAGTGTTTGGATGTGATAACAAGCTGTTTTATCATGTTTGTAATGTTACACATGCATTTCCTAACAAGTAGTAAGGCTTGCATTAAGGCGTTCAAAACAGCGTTTTCTGGCGTTGTAAGAGCTCTAAACAGTGTTTCTGAGCATAACTTGGAGCAAAAGTGCAACTTTTGAAGAATGAACTGAAAACTCATATTTTGTTCCAAAACAGTGTTTGGATGTGATAACAAGCTGTTTTATCATGTTTGTAATGTTACACATCCATTTCCATACAAGTAGTAAGTCTTGTATTAAGGCGTTCAAAACAGCGTTTGCCGGCGCTGTCAGCGCTCTAAACAGTGTTTCTGAGCATAACTTGTGGCAAAAGTGCAACTTTTGAAGAATGAACTGAAAACTCATATTTTGTTCCAAAACAGTGTTTGGATGTGATAACAAGCTGTTTTATCATGTTTGTAGTGTTACACATGCATTTCCTAACAAGTAGTAAGGCTTGCATTAAGGCGTTCAAAACAGCGTTTTCTGGCGTTGTAAGCGCTCTAAACAGTGTTTCTGAGCATAACTTGGAGCAAAAGTGCAACTTTTCAAGAATGAAAAGAAAACTCATATTTTGTTCCAAAACAGTGTTTGGATGTGATAACAAGCTGTTTTATCATGTTTGTAATGTTACACATGCATTTCCATACAAGTAGTAAGTCTTGTATTAAGGCGTTCAAAACAGCGTTTGCTGGCGCTGTAAGCGCTCTAAACAGTGTTTCTGAGCATAACTTGGAGCAAAAGTGCAACTTTTGAAGAATGAACTGAAAACTTATATTTTGTTCTAAAACAGTGTTTGGATGTGATAACAAGCTGTTTTATCATGTTTGTAATGTTACACATGCATTTCCTAACAAGTAGGTAAGGCTTGCATTAAGGCGTTCAAAACAGCGTTTGCTGGCGTTGTAAGAGCTCTAAACAGTGTTTCTGAGCATAACTTGGAGCAAAAGTGCAACTTTTGAAGAATGAACTGAAAACTCATATTTTGTTCTAAAACAGTGTTTGGATGTGATAACAAGCTGTTTTATCATGTTTGTAATGTTACACATGCATTTCCTAACAAGTAGGTAAGGCTTGCATTAAGGCGTTCAAAACAGCGTTTGCTGGCGTTGTAAGAGCTCTAAACAGTGTTTCTGAGCATAACTTGTGGCAAAAGTGCAACTTTTGAAGAATGAACTGAAAACTCATATTTTGTTCCAAAACAGTGTTTGGATGTGATAACAAGCTGTTTTATCATGTTTGTAATGTTACACATCCATTTCCATACAAGTAGTAAGTCTTGTATTAAGGCGTTCAAAACAGCGTTTGCTGACGCTGTAAGCGCTCTAAACAGTGTTTCTGAGCATAACTTGGAGCAAAAGTGCAACTTTTGAAGAATGAACTGAAAACTCATATTTTGTTCCAAAACAGTGTTTGGATGTGATAACAAGCTGTTTTATCATGTTTGTAATGTTACACATCCATTTCCATACAAGTAGTAAGTCTTGTATTAAGGCGTTCAAAACAGCGTTTGCCGGCGCTGTAAGCGCTCTAAACAGTGTTTCTGAGCATAACTTGTGGCAAAAGTGCAACTTTTGAAGAATGAACTGAAAACTCATATTTTGTTCCAAAACAGTGTTTGGATGTGATAACAAGCTGTTTTATCATGTTTGTAGTGTTACACATGCATTTCCTAACAAGTAGTAAGGCTTGCATTAAGGCGTTCAAAACAGTGTTTTCTGGCGTTGTAAGCGCTCTAAACAGTGTTTCTGAGCATAACTTGGAGCAAAAGTGCAACTTTTCAAGAATGAAAAGAAAACTCATATTTTGAATGAAAACAGTGTTTGGATGTGATAACAAGCTGTTTTATCATGTTTGTAATGTTACACATCCATTTCCATACAAGTAGTAAGTCTTGTATTAAGGCGTTCAAAACAGCGTTTGCTGGCGCTGTAAGCGCTCTAAACAGTGTTTCTGAGCATAACTTGGAGCAAAAGTGTAACTTTTGAAGAATGAACTGAAAACTCATATTTTGTTCCAAAACAGTGTTTGGATGTGATAACAAGCTGTTTTATCATGTTTGTAATGTTACACATGCATTTCCATACAAGTAGTAAGTCTTGTATTAAGGCGTTCAAAACAGCGTTTGCTGGCGCTGTAAGCGCTCTAAACAGTGTTTCTGAGCATAACTTGGAGCAAAAGTGCAACTTTTGAAGAATGAACTGAAAACTCATATTTTGTTCCAAAACAGTGTTTGGATGTGATAACAAGCTGTTTTATCATGTTTGTAATGTTACACATGCATTTCCAAACAAGTAGTAAGTCTTGTATTAAGGCGTTCAAAACAGCGTTTGCTGGCGCTGTAAGCGCTCTAAACAGTGTTTCTGAGCATAACTTGGAGCAAAAGTGCAACTTTTGAAGAATGAACTGAAAACTCATATTTTGTTCCAAAACAGTGTTTGGATGTGATAACAAGCTGTTTTATCATGTTTGTAATGTTACACATCCATTTCCATACAAGTAGTAAGTCTTGTATTAAGGCGTTCAAAACAGCGTTTGCTGGCGCTGTAAGCGCTCTAAACAGTGTTTCTGAGCATAACTTGGAGCAAAAGTGCAACTTTTGAAGAATGAACTGAAAACTCATATTTTGTTCCAAAACAGTGTTTGGATGTGATAACAAGCTGTTTTATCATGTTTGTAATGTTACACATCCATTTCCATACAAGTAGTAAGTCTTGTATTAAGGCGTTCAAAACAGCGTTTGCCGGCGCTGTAAGCGCTCTAAACAGTGTTTCTGAGCATAACTTGGGGCAAAAGTGCAACTTTTCAAGAATGAAAAGAAAACTCATATTTTGAATGAAAACAGTGTTTGGATGTGATAACAAGCTGTTTTATCATGTTTGTAATGTTACACATCCATTTCCATACAAGTAGTAAGTCTTGTATTAAGGCGTTCAAAACAGCGTTTGCTGGAGCTGTAAGCGCTCTAAACAGTGTTTCTGAGCATAACTTGGAGCAAAAGTGCAACTTTTGAAGAATGAACTGAAAACTCATATTTTGTTCCAAAACAGTGTTTGGATGTGATAACAAGCTGTTTTATCATGTTTGTAATGTTACACATGCATTTCCTAACAAGTAGTAAGGCTTGCATTAAGGCGTTCAAAACAGCGTTTTCTGGCGTTGTAAGCGCTCTAAACAGTGTTTCTGAGCATAACTTGGAGCAAAAGTGCAACTTTTCAAGAATGAAAAGAAAACTCATATTTTGTTCCAAAACAGTGTTTGGATGTGATAACAAGCTGTTTTATCATGTTTGTAATGTTACACATGCATTTCCATACAAGTAGTAAGTCTTGTATTAAGGCGTTCAAAACAGCGTTTGCTGGCGCTGTAAGCGCTCTAAACAGTGTTTCTGAGCATAACTTGGAGCAAAAGTGCAACTTTTGAAGAATGAACTGAAAACTTATATTTTGTTCTAAAACAGTGTTTGGATGTGATAACAAGCTGTTTTATCATGTTTGTAATGTTACACATGCATTTCCTAACAAGTAGGTAAGGCTTGCATTAAGGCGTTCAAAACAGCGTTTGCTGGCGTTGTAAGAGCTCTAAACAGTGTTTCTGAGCATAACTTGGAGCAAAAGTGCAACTTTTGAAGAATGAACTGAAAACTCATATTTTGTTCTAAAACAGTGTTTGGATGTGATAACAAGCTGTTTTATCATGTTTGTAATGTTACACATGCATTTCCTAACAAGTAGGTAAGGCTTGCATTAAGGCGTTCAAAACAGCGTTTGCTGGCGTTGTAAGAGCTCTAAACAGTGTTTCTGAGCATAACTTGTGGCAAAAGTGCAACTTTTGAAGAATGAACTGAAAACTCATATTTTGTTCCAAAACAGTGTTTGGATGTGATAACAAGCTGTTTTATCATGTTTGTAATGTTACACATCCATTTCCATACAAGTAGTAAGTCTTGTATTAAGGCGTTCAAAACAGCGTTTGCTGGAGCTGTAAGCGCTCTAAACAGTGTTTCTGAGCATAACTTGGAGCAAAAGTGCAACTTTTGAAGAATGAACTGAAAACTCATATTTTGTTCCAAAACAGTGTTTGGATGTGATAACAAGCTGTTTTATCATGTTTGTAATGTTACACATCCATTTCCATACAAGTAGTAAGTCTTGTATTAAGGCGTTCAAAACAGCGTTTGCCGGCGCTGTAAGCGCTCTAAACAGTGTTTCTGAGCATAACTTGTGGCAAAAGTGCAACTTTTGAAGAATGAACTGAAAACTCATATTTTGTTCCAAAACAGTGTTTGGATGTGATAACAAGCTGTTTTATCATGTTTGTAGTGTTACACATGCATTTCCTAACAAGTAGTAAGGCTTGCATTAAGGCGTTCAAAACAGCGTTTGCTGGCGTTGTAAGAGCTCTAAACAGTGTTTCTGAGCATAACTTGTGGCAAAAGTGCAACTTTTGAAGAATGAAAAGAAAACTCATATTTTGAATGAAAACAGTGTTTGGATGTGATAACAAGCTGTTTTATCATGTTTGTAATGTTACACATCCATTTCCATACAAGTAGTAAGTCTTGTATTAAGGCGTTCAAAACAGCGTTTGCTGGAGCTGTAAGCGCTCTAAACAGTGTTTCTGAGCATAACTTGGAGCAAAAGTGCAACTTTTGAAGAATGAAAAGAAAACTCATATTTTGAATGAAAACAGTGTTTGGATGTGATAACAAGCTGTTTTATCATGTTTGTAATGTTACACATCCATTTCCATACAAGTAGTAAGTCTTGTATTAAGGCGTTCAAAACAGCGTTTGCTGGAGCTGTAAGCGCTCTAAACAGTGTTTCTGAGCATAACTTGGAGCAAAAGTGCAACTTTTGAAGAATGAACTGAAAACTCATATTTTGTTCCAAAACAGTGTTTGGATGTGATAACAAGCTGTTTTATCATGTTTGTAATGTTACACATGCATTTCCTAACAAGTAGTAAGGCTTGCATTAAGGCGTTCAAAACAGCGTTTTCTGGCGTTGTAAGAGCTCTAAACAGTGTTTCTGAGCATAACTTGGGGCAAAAGTGCAACTTTTCAAGAATGAAAAGAAAACTCATATTTTGAATGAAAACAGTGTTTGGATGTGATAACAAGCTGTTTTATCATGTTTGTAATGTTACACATGCATTTCCATACAAGTAGTAAGGCTTGCATTAAGGCGTTCAAAACAGCGTTTGCTGGCGCTGTAAGCGCTCTAAACAGTGTTTCTGAGCATAACTTGTGGCAAAAGTGCAACTTTTGAAGAATGAACTGAAAACTCATATTTTGTTCCAAAACAGTGTTTGGATGTGATAACAAGCTGTTTTATCATGTTTGTAATGTTACACATCCATTTCCATACAAGTAGTAAGTCTTGTATTAAGGCGTTCAAAACAGCGTTTGCTGACGCTGTAAGCGCTCTAAACAGTGTTTCTGAGCATAACTTGGAGCAAAAGTGCAACTTTTGAAGAATGAACTGAAAACTCATATTTTGTTCCAAAACAGTGTTTGGATGTGATAACAAGCTGTTTTATCATGTTTGTAATGTTACACATCCATTTCCATACAAGTAGTAAGTCTTGTATTAAGGCGTTCAAAACAGCGTTTGCCGGCGCTGTCAGCGCTCTAAACAGTGTTTCTGAGCATAACTTGTGGCAAAAGTGCAACTTTTGAAGAATGAACTGAAAACTCATATTTTGTTCCAAAACAGTGTTTGGATGTGATAACAAGCTGTTTTATCATGTTTGTAGTGTTACACATGCATTTCCTAACAAGTAGTAAGGCTTGCATTAAGGCGTTCAAAACAGCGTTTTCTGGCGTTGTAAGCGCTCTAAACAGTGTTTCTGAGCATAACTTGGAGCAAAAGTGCAACTTTTCAAGAATGAAAAGAAAACTCATATTTTGTTCCAAAACAGTGTTTGGATGTGATAACAAGCTGTTTTAATCATGTTTGTAATGTTACACATGCATTTCCATACAAGTAGTAAGTCTTGTATTAAGGCGTTCAAAACAGCGTTTGCTGGCGCTGTAAGCGCTCTAAACAGTGTTTCTGAGCATAACTTGGAGCAAAAGTGCAACTTTTGAAGAATGAACTGAAAACTCATATTTTGTTCCAAAACAGTGTTTGGATGTGATAACAAGCTGTTTTATCATGTTTGTAATGTTACACATGCATTTCCAAACAAGTAGTAAGTCTTGTATTAAGGCGTTCAAAACAGCGTTTGCTGGCGCTGTAAGCGCTCTAAACAGTGTTTCTGAGCATAACTTGGAGCAAAAGTGCAACTTTTGAAGAATGAACTGAAATCTCATATTTTGTTCCAAAACAGTGTTTGGATGTGATAACAAGCTGTTTTATCATGTTTGTAATGTTACACATCCATTTCCATACAAGTAGTAAGTCTTGTATTAAGGCGTTCAAAACAGCGTTTGCTGGCGCTGTAAGCGCTCTAAACAGTGTTTCTGAGCATAACTTGGAGCAAAAGTGCAACTTTTGAAGAATGAACTGAAAACTCATATTTTGTTCCAAAACAGTGTTTGGATGTGATAACAAGCTGTTTTATCATGTTTGTAATGTTACACATCCATTTCCATACAAGTAGTAAGTCTTGTATTAAGGCGTTCAAAACAGCGTTTGCCGGCGCTGTAAGCGCCTAAACAGTGTTTCTGAGCATAACTTGGGGCAAAAGTGCAACTTTTCAAGAATGAAAAGAAAACTCATATTTTGAATGAAAACAGTGTTTGGATGTGATAACAAGCTGTTTTATCATGTTTGTAATGTTACACATCCATTTCCATACAAGTAGTAAGTCTTGTATTAAGGCGTTCAAAACAGCGTTTGCTGGAGCTGTAAGCGCTCTAAACAGTGTTTCTGAGCATAACTTGGAGCAAAAGTGCAACTTTTGAAGAATGAACTGAAAACTCATATTTTGTTCCAAAACAGTGTTTGGATGTGATAACAAGCTGTTTTATCATGTTTGTAATGTTACACATGCATTTCCTAACAAGTAGTAAGGCTTGCATTAAGGCGTTCAAAACAGCGTTTTCTGGCGTTGTAAGAGCTCTAAACAGTGTTTCTGAGCATAACTTGGGGCAAAAGTGCAACTTTTCAAGAATGAAAAGAAAACTCATATTTTGAATGAAAACAGTGTTTGGATGTGATAACAAGCTGTTTTATCATGTTTGTAATGTTACACATGCATTTCCAAACAAGTAGAAAGTCTTGTATTAAGGCGTTCAAAACAGCGTTTGCTGCCGCTGTAAGCGCTCTAAACAGTGTTTCTGAGCATAACTTGGAGCAAAAGTGCAACTTTTGAAGAATGAACTGAAAACTCATATTTTGTTCCAAAACAGTGTTTGGATGTGATAACAAGCTGTTTTATCATGTTTGTAATGTTACACATCCATTTCCATACAAGTAGTAAGTCTTGTATTAAGGCGTTCAAAACAGCGTTTGCTGGCGCTGTAAGCGCTCTAAACAGTGTTTCTGAGCATAACTTGGAGCAAAAGTGCAACTTTTCAAGAATGAAAAGAAAACTCATATTTTGAATGAAAACAGTGTTTGGATGTGATAACAAGCTGTTTTATCATGTTTGTAATGTTACACATCCATTTCCATACAAGTAGTAAGTCTTATATTAAGGCGTTCAAAACAGCGTTTGCTGGCGCTGTAAGCGCTCTAAACAGTGTTTCTGAGCATAACTTGTGGCAAAAGTGCAACTTTTGAAGAATGAACTGAAAACTCATATTTTGTTCCAAAACAGTGTTTGGATGTGATAACAAGCTGTTTTATCATGTTTGTAATGTTACACATGCATTTCCTACAAGTAGTAAGGCTTGCATTAAGGCGTTCAAAACAGCGTTTTCTGGCGTTGTAAGAGCTCTAAACAGTGTTTCTGAGCATAACTTGGGGCAAAAGTGCAACTTTTCAAGAATGAAAAGAAAAACTCATATTTTGAATGAAAACAGTGTTTGGATGTGATAACAAGCTGTTTTATCATGTTTGTAATGTTACACATCCATTTCCATACAAGTAGTAAGTCTTGTATTAAGGCGTTCAAAACAGCGTTTGCTGGAGCTGTAAGCGCTCTAAACAGTGTTTCTGAGCATAACTTGGAGCAAAAGTGCAACTTTTGAAGAATGAACTGAAAACTCATATTTTGTTCCAAAACAGTGTTTGGATGTGATAACAAGCTGTTTTATCATGTTTGTAATGTTACACATGCATTTCCTAACAAGTAGTAAGGCTTGCATTAAGGCGTTCAAAACAGCGTTTTCTGGCGTTGTAAGCGCTCTAAACAGTGTTTCTGAGCATAACTTGGAGCAAAAGTGCAACTTTTCAAGAATGAAAAGAAAACTCATATTTTGTTCCAAAACAGTGTTTGGATGTGATAACAAGCTGTTTTATCATGTTTGTAATGTTACACATGCATTTCCATACAAGTAGTAAGTCTTGTATTAAGGCGTTCAAAACAGCGTTTGCTGGCGCTGTAAGCGCTCTAAACAGTGTTTCTGAGCATAACTTGGAGCAAAAGTGTAACTTTTGAAGAATGAACTGAAAACTCATATTTTGTTCCAAAACAGTGTTTGGATGTGATAACAAGCTGTTTTATCATGTTTGTAATGTTACACATGCATTTCCAAACAAGTAGTAAGTCTTGTATTAAGGCGTTCAAAACAGCGTTGTGCTGGCGCTGTAAGCGCTCTAAACAGTGTTTCTGAGCATAACTTGGAGCAAAAGTGCAACTTTTGAAGAATGAACTGAAAACTCATATTTTGTTCCAAAACAGTGTTTGGATGTGATAACAAGCTGTTTTATCATGTTTGTAATGTTACACATCCATTTCCATACAAGTAGTAAGTCTTGTATTAAGGCGTTCAAAACAGCGTTTGCTGGCGCTGTAAGCGCTCTAAACAGTGTTTCTGAGCATAACTTGGAGCAAAAGTGCAACTTTTGAAGAATGAACTGAAAACTCATATTTTGTTCCAAAACAGTGTTTGGATGTGATAACAAGCTGTTTTATCATGTTTGTAATGTTACACATCCATTTCCATACAAGTAGTAAGTCTTGTATTAAGGCGTTCAAAACAGCGTTTTGCCGGCGCTGTAAGCGCTCTAAACAGTGTTTCTGAGCATAACTTGGGGCAAAAGTGCAACTTTTCAAGAATGAAAAGAAAAACTCATATTTTGAATGAAAACAGTGTTTGGATGTGATAACAAGCTGTTTTATCATGTTTGTAATGTTACACATCCATTTCCATACAAGTAGTAAGTCTTGTATTAAGGCGTTCAAAACAGCGTTTGCTGGAGCTGTAAGCGCTCTAAACAGTGTTTCTGAGCATAACTTGGGGCAAAAGTTGCAACTTTTCAAGAATGAAAAGAAAACTCATATTTTGAATGAAAAACAGTGTTTGGATGTGATAACAAGCTGTTTTATCATGTTTGTAATGTTACACATCCATTTCCATACAAGTAGTAAGTCTTGTATTAAGGCGTTCAAAACAGCGTTTGCTGGAGCTGTAAGCGCTCTAAACAGTGTTTCTGAGCATAACTTGGAGCAAAAGTGCAACTTTTGAAGAATGAACTGAAAACTCATATTTTGTTCCAAAACAGTGTTTGGATGTGATAACAAGCTGTTTTATCATGTTTGTAATGTTACACATGCATTTCCTAACAAGTAGTAAGGCTTGCATTAAGGCGTTCAAAACAGCGTTTTCTGGCGTTGTAAGAGCTCTAAACAGTGTTTCTGAGCATAACTTGGGGCAAAAGTGCAACTTTTCA
>NW_027507512.1:0-35424 GCF_052324685.1 Brachyhypopomus gauderio
TGTTAGGAAATGCATGTGTAACATTACAAACATGATAAAACAGCTTGTTATCACATCCAAACACTGTTTTAGAACAAAATATGAGTTTTCAGTTCATTCTTCAAAAGTTGCACTTTTGCTCCAAGTTATGCTCAGAAACACTGTTTAGAGCGCTTACAGCGCCAGCAAACGCTGTTTTGAACGCCTTAATACAAGACTTACCTACTTGTTAGGAAATGCATGTGTAACATTACAAACATGATAAAACAGCTTGTTATCACATCCAAACACTGTTTTAGAACAAAATATGAGTTTTCAGTTCATTCTTCAAAAGTTGCACTTTTGCTCCAAGTTATGCTCAGAAACACTGTTTAGAGCGCTTACAGCGCCAGCAAACGCTGTTTTGAACGCCTTAATGCAAGCCTTACCTACTTGTTAGGAAATGCATGTGTAACATTACAAACATGATAAAACAGCTTGTTATCACATCCAAACACTGTTTTAGAACAAAATATGAGTTTTCAGTTCATTCTTCAAAAGTTGCACTTTTGCTCCAAGTTATGATCAGAAACACTGTTTAGAGCGCTTACAGCGCCAGCAAACGCTATTTTGAACGCCTTAATGCAAGACTTACTACTTGTTAGAAAATGGATGTGTAACATTACAAACATGATAAAACAGCTTGTTATCACATCCAAACACTGTTTTCATTCAAAATATGAGTTTTCTTTTCATTCTTGAAAAGTTGCACTTTTGCCCCAAGTTATGCTCAGAAACACTGTTTAGAGCTCTTACAACGCCAGCAAACGCTGTTTTGAACGCCTTAATGCCAGCCTTACTACTTGTATGAAATGCATGTGTAACATTACAAACATGATAAAACAGCTTGTTATCACATCCAAACACTGTTTTAGAACAAAATATGAGTTTTCAGTTCATTCTTCAAAAGTTGCACTTTTGCTCCAAGTTATGCTCAGAAACACTGTTTAGAGCGCTTACAGCGCCAGCAAACGCTGTTTTGAACGCCTTAATGCAAGACTTACTACTTGTTAGAAAATGGATGTGTAACATTACAAACATGATAAAACAGCTTGTTATCACATCCAAACACTGTTTTCATTCAAAATATGAGTTTTCTTTTCATTCTTGAAAAGTTGCACTTTTGCTCCAAGTTATGCTCAGAAACACTGTTTAGAGCGCTTACAGCGCCAGCAAACGCTGTTTTGAACGCCTTAATGCAAGCCTTACCTACTTGTTAGGAAATGCATGTGTAACATTACAAACATGATAAAACAGCTTGTTATCACATCCAAACACTGTTTTTAGAACAAAATATGAGTTTTCAGTTCATTCTTCAAAAGTTGCACTTTTGCTCCAAGTTATGCTCAGAAACACTGTTTAGAGCGCTTACAGCGCCAGCAAACGCTGTTTTGAACGCCTTAATGCAAGACTTACTACTTGTTAGAAAATGGATGTGTAACATTACAAACATGATAAAACAGCTTGTTATCACATCCAAACACTGTTTTCATTCAAAATATGAGTTTTCTTTTCATTCTTGAAAAGTTGCACTTTTGCTCCAAGTTATGCTCAGAAACACTGTTTAGAGCGCTTACAGCGCCAGCAAACGCTGTTTTGAACGCCTTAATACAAGACTTACCTACTTGTTAGGAAATGCATGTGTAACATTACAAACATGATAAAACAGCTTGTTATCACATCCAAACACTGTTTTAGAACAAAATATGAGTTTTCAGTTCATTCTTCAAAAGTTGCACTTTTGCTCCAAGTTATGCTCAGAAACACTGTTTAGAGCGCTTACAGCGCCAGCAAACGCTGTTTTGAACGCCTTAATGCAAGCCTTACCTACTTGTTAGGAAATGCATGTGTAACATTACAAACATGATAAAACAGCTTGTTATCACATCCAAACACTGTTTTAGAACAAAATATGAGTTTTCAGTTCATTCTTCAAAAGTTGCACTTTTGCTCCAAGTTATGATCAGAAACACTGTTTAGAGCGCTTACAGCGCCAGCAAACGCTATTTTGAACGCCTTAATGCAAGACTTACTACTTGTTAGAAAATGGATGTGTAACATTACAAACATGATAAAACAGCTTGTTATCACATCCAAACACTGTTTTCATTCAAAATATGAGTTTTCTTTTCATTCTTGAAAAGTTGCACTTTTGCCCCAAGTTATGCTCAGAAACACTGTTTAGAGCTCTTACAACGCCAGCAAACGCTGTTTTGAACGCCTTAATGCCAGCCTTACTACTTGTATGGAAATGCATGTGTAACATTACAAACATGATAAAACAGCTTGTTATCACATCCAAACACTGTTTTAGAACAAAATATGAGTTTTCAGTTCATTCTTCAAAAGTTGCACTTTTGCTCCAAGTTATGCTCAGAAACACTGTTTAGAGCGCTTACAGCGCCAGCAAACGCTGTTTTGAACGCCTTAATACAAGACTTACCTACTTGTTAGGAAATGCATGTGTAACATTACAAACATGATAAAACAGCTTGTTATCACATCCAAACACTGTTTTAGAACAAAATATGAGTTTTCAGTTCATTCTTCAAAAGTTGCACTTTGCTCCAAGTTATGCTCAGAAACACTGTTTAGAGCGCTTACAGCGCCAGCAAACGCTGTTTTGAACGCCTTAATGCAAGCCTTACCTACTTGTTAGGAAATGCATGTGTAACATTACAAACATGATAAAACAGCTTGTTATCACATCCAAACACTGTTTTCATTCAAAATATGAGTTTTCTTTTCATTCTTCAAAAGTTGCACTTTTGCCACAAGTTATGCTCAGAAACACTGTTTAGAGCTCTTACAACGCCAGCAAACGCTGTTTTGAACGCCTTAATGCAAGCCTTACCTACTTGTTAGGAAATGCATGTGTAACATTACAAACATGATAAAACAGCTTGTTATCACATCCAAACACTGTTTTAGAACAAAATATGAGTTTTCAGTTCATTCTTCAAAAGTTGCACTTTTGCTCCAAGTTATGCTCAGAAACACTGTTTAGAGCGCTTACAGCGCCAGCAAACGCTGTTTTGAACGCCTTAATGCAAGCCTTACCTACTTGTTAGGAAATGCATGTGTAACATTACAAACATGATAAAACAGCTTGTTATCACATCCAAACACTGTTTTAGAACAAAATATGAGTTTTCAGTTCATTCTTCAAAAGTTGCACTTTTGCTCCAAGTTATGCTCAGAAACACTGTTTAGAGCGCTTACAGCGCCAGCAAACGCTGTTTTGAACGCCTTAATGCAAGCCTTACCTACTTGTTAGGAAATGCATGTGTAACATTACAAACATGATAAAACAGCTTGTTATCACATCCAAACACTGTTTTAGAACAAAATATGAGTTTTCAGTTCATTCTTCAAAAGTTGCACTTTTGCTCCAAGTTATGATCAGAAACACTGTTTAGAGCGCTTACAGCGCCAGCAAACGCTATTTTGAACGCCTTAATGCAAGACTTACTACTTGTTAGAAAATGGATGTGTAACATTACAAACATGATAAAACAGCTTGTTATCACATCCAAACACTGTTTTCATTCAAAATATGAGTTTTCTTTTCATTCTTGAAAAGTTGCACTTTTGCCCCAAGTTATGCTCAGAAACACTGTTTAGAGCTCTTACAACGCCAGCAAACGCTGTTTTGAACGCCTTAATGCCAGCCTTACTACTTGTATGGAAATGCATGTGTAACATTACAAACATGATAAAACAGCTTGTTATCACATCCAAACACTGTTTTAGAACAAAATATGAGTTTTCAGTTCATTCTTCAAAAGTTGCACTTTTGCTCCAAGTTATGCTCAGAAACACTGTTTAGAGCGCTTACAGCGCCAGCAAACGCTGTTTTGAACGCCTTAATACAAGACTTACCTACTTGTTAGGAAATGCATGTGTAACATTACAAACATGATAAAACAGCTTGTTATCACATCCAAACACTGTTTTAGAACAAAATATGAGTTTTCAGTTCATTCTTCAAAAGTTGCACTTTTGCTCCAAGTTATGCTCAGAAACACTGTTTAGAGCGCTTACAGCGCCAGCAAACGCTGTTTTGAACGCCTTAATGCAAGCCTTACCTACTTGTTAGGAAATGCATGTGTAACATTACAAACATGATAAAACAGCTTGTTATCACATCCAAACACTGTTTTAGAACAAAATATGAGTTTTCAGTTCATTCTTCAAAAGTTGCACTTTTGCTCCAAGTTATGCTCAGAAACACTGTTTAGAGCGCTTACAGCGCCAGCAAACTCTGTTTTGAACGCCTTAATGCAAGACTTACTACTTGTTAGAAAATGGATGTGTAACATTACAAACATGATAAAACAGCTTGTTATCACATCCAAACACTGTTTTAGAACAAAATATGAGTTTTCAGTTCATTCTTCAAAAGTTGCACTTTTGCTCCAAGTTATGCTCAGAAACACTGTTTAGAGCGCTTACAGCGCCAGCAAACGCTGTTTTGAACGCCTTAATACAAGACTTACCTACTTGTTAGGAAATGCATGTGTAACATTACAAACATGATAAAACAGCTTGTTATCACATCCAAACACTGTTTTAGAACAAAATATGAGTTTTCAGTTCATTCTTCAAAAGTTGCACTTTTGCTCCAAGTTATGCTCAGAAACACTGTTTAGAGCGCTTACAGCGCCAGCAAACGCTGTTTTGAACGCCTTAATGCAAGCCTTACCTACTTGTTAGGAAATGCATGTGTAACATTACAAACATGATAAAACAGCTTGTTATCACATCCAAACACTGTTTTAGAACAAAATATGAGTTTTCAGTTCATTCTTCAAAAGTTGCACTTTTGCTCCAAGTTATGATCAGAAACACTGTTTAGAGCGCTTACAGCGCCAGCAAACGCTATTTTGAACGCCTTAATGCAAGACTTACTACTTGTTAGAAAATGGATGTGTAACATTACAAACATGATAAAACAGCTTGTTATCACATCCAAACACTGTTTTCATTCAAAATATGAGTTTTCTTTTCATTCTTGAAAAGTTGCACTTTTGCCCCAAGTTATGCTCAGAAACACTGTTTAGAGCTCTTACAACGCCAGCAAACGCTGTTTTGAACGCCTTAATGCCAGCCTTACTACTTGTATGGAAATGCATGTGTAACATTACAAACATGATAAAACAGCTTGTTATCACATCCAAACACTGTTTTAGAACAAAATATGAGTTTTCAGTTCATTCTTCAAAAGTTGCACTTTTGCTCCAAGTTATGCTCAGAAACACTGTTTAGAGCGCTTACAGCGCCAGCAAACGCTGTTTTGAACGCCTTAATGCAAGACTTACTACTTGTTAGAAAATGGATGTGTAACATTACAAACATGATAAAACAGCTTGTTATCACATCCAAACACTGTTTTCATTCAAAATATGAGTTTTCTTTTCATTCTTGAAAAGTTGCACTTTTGCTCCAAGTTATGCTCAGAAACACTGTTTAGAGCGCTTACAGCGCCAGCAAACGCTGTTTTGAACGCCTTAATGCAAGCCTTACCTACTTGTTAGGAAATGCATGTGTAACATTACAAACATGATAAAACAGCTTGTTATCACATCCAAACACTGTTTTAGAACAAAATATGAGTTTTCAGTTCATTCTTCAAAAGTTGCACTTTTGCTCCAAGTTATGCTCAGAAACACTGTTTAGAGCGCTTACAGCGCCAGCAAACGCTGTTTTGAACGCCTTAATGCAAGACTTACTACTTGTTAGAAAATGGATGTGTAACATTACAAACATGATAAAACAGCTTGTTATCACATCCAAACACTGTTTTCATTCAAAATATGAGTTTTCTTTTCATTCTTGAAAAGTTGCACTTTTGCTCCAAGTTATGCTCAGAAACACTGTTTAGAGCGCTTACAGCGCCAGCAAACGCTGTTTTGAACGCCTTAATACAAGACTTACCTACTTGTTAGGAAATGCATGTGTAACATTACAAACATGATAAAACAGCTTGTTATCACATCCAAACACTGTTTTAGAACAAAATATGAGTTTTCAGTTCATTCTTCAAAAGTTGCACTTTTGCTCCAAGTTATGCTCAGAAACACTGTTTAGAGCGCTTACAGCGCCAGCAAACGCTGTTTTGAACGCCTTAATGCAAGCCTTACCTACTTGTTAGGAAATGCATGTGTAACATTACAAACATGATAAAACAGCTTGTTATCACATCCAAACACTGTTTTAGAACAAAATATGAGTTTTCAGTTCATTCTTCAAAAGTTGCACTTTTGCTCCAAGTTATGATCAGAAACACTGTTTAGAGCGCTTACAGCGCCAGCAAACGCTATTTTGAACGCCTTAATGCAAGACTTACTACTTGTTAGAAAATGGATGTGTAACATTACAAACATGATAAAACAGCTTGTTATCACATCCAAACACTGTTTTCATTCAAAATATGAGTTTTCTTTTCATTCTTGAAAAGTTGCACTTTTGCCCCAAGTTATGCTCAGAAACACTGTTTAGAGCTCTTACAACGCCAGCAAACGCTGTTTTGAACGCCTTAATGCCAGCCTTACTACTTGTATGGAAATGCATGTGTAACATTACAAACATGATAAAACAGCTTGTTATCACATCCAAACACTGTTTTAGAACAAAATATGAGTTTTCAGTTCATTCTTCAAAAGTTGCACTTTTGCTCCAAGTTATGCTCAGAAACACTGTTTAGAGCGCTTACAGCGCCAGCAAACGCTGTTTTGAACGCCTTAATACAAGACTTACCTACTTGTTAGGAAATGCATGTGTAACATTACAAACATGATAAAACAGCTTGTTATCACATCCAAACACTGTTTTAGAACAAAATATGAGTTTTCAGTTCATTCTTCAAAAGTTGCACTTTTGCTCCAAGTTATGCTCAGAAACACTGTTTAGAGCGCTTACAGCGCCAGCAAACGCTGTTTTGAACGCCTTAATGCAAGCCTTACCTACTTGTTAGGAAATGCATGTGTAACATTACAAACATGATAAAACAGCTTGTTATCACATCCAAACACTGTTTTAGAACAAAATATGAGTTTTCAGTTCATTCTTCAAAAGTTGCACTTTTGCTCCAAGTTATGCTCAGAAACACTGTTTAGAGCGCTTACAGCGCCAGCAAACTCTGTTTTGAACGCCTTAATGCAAGACTTACTACTTGTTAGAAAATGGATGTGTAACATTACAAACATGATAAAACAGCTTGTTATCACATCCAAACACTGTTTTAGAACAAAATATGAGTTTTCAGTTCATTCTTCAAAAGTTGCACTTTTGCTCCAAGTTATGCTCAGAAAACACTGTTTAGAGCGCTTACAGCGCCAGCAAACGCTGTTTTGAACGCCTTAATACAAGACTTACCTACTTGTTAGGAAATGCATGTGTAACATTACAAACATGATAAAACAGCTTGTTATCACATCCAAACACTGTTTTAGAACAAAATATGAGTTTTCAGTTCATTCTTCAAAAGTTGCACTTTTGCTCCAAGTTATGCTCAGAAACACTGTTTAGAGCGCTTACAGCGCCAGCAAACGCTGTTTTGAACGCCTTAATGCAAGACTTACTACTTGTTAGAAAATGGATGTGTAACATTACAAACATGATAAAACAGCTTGTTATCACATCCAAACACTGTTTTCATTCAAAATATGAGTTTTCTTTTCATTCTTCAAAAGTTGCACTTTTGCCACAAGTTATGCTCAGAAACACTGTTTAGAGCTCTTACAACGCCAGCAAACGCTGTTTTGAACGCCTTAATGCAAGCCTTACCTACTTGTTAGGAAATGCATGTGTAACATTACAAACATGATCCAAACACTGTTTTAGAACAAAATATGAGTTTTCAGTTCATTCTTCAAAAGTTGCACTTTTGCTCCAAGTTATGCTCAGAAACACTGTTTAGAGCGCTTACAGCGCCAGCAAACGCTGTTTTGAACGCCTTAATGCAAGCCTTACCTACTTGTTAGGAAATGCATGTGTAACATTACAAACATGATAAAACAGCTTGTTATCACATCCAAACACTGTTTTAGAACAAAATATGAGTTTTCAGTTCATTCTTCAAAAGTTGCACTTTTGCTCCAAGTTATGCTCAGAAACACTGTTTAAGAGCGCTTACAGCGCCAGCAAACGCTGTTTTGAACGCCTTAATGCAAGCCCTTACCTACTTGTTAGGAAATGCATGTGTAACATTACAAACATGATAAAACAGCTTGTTATCACATCCAAACACTGTTTTAGAACAAAATATGAGTTTTCAGTTCATTCTTCAAAAGTTGCACTTTTGCTCCAAGTTATGATCAGAAACACTGTTTAGAGCGCTTACAGCGCCAGCAAACGCTTATTTTGAACGCCTTAATGCAAGACTTACTACTTGTTAGAAAATGGATGTGTAACATTACAAACATGATAAAACAGCTTGTTATCACATCCAAACACTGTTTTCATTCAAAATATGAGTTTTCTTTTCATTCTTGAAAAGTTGCACTTTTGCCCCAAGTTATGCTCAGAAACACTGTTTAGAGCTCTTACAACGCCAGCAAACGCTGTTTTGAACGCCTTAATGCCAGCCTTACTACTTGTATGGAAATGCATGTGTAACATTACAAACATGATAAAACAGCTTGTTATCACATCCAAACACTGTTTTAGAACAAAATATGAGTTTTCAGTTCATTCTTCAAAAGTTGCACTTTTGCTCCAAGTTATGCTCAGAAACACTGTTTAGAGCGCTTACAGCGCCAGCAAACGCTGTTTTGAACGCCTTAATACAAGACTTACCTACTTGTTAGGAAATGCATGTGTAACATTACAAACATGATAAAACAGCTTGTTATCACATCCAAACACTGTTTTAGAACAAAATATGAGTTTTCAGTTCATTCTTCAAAAGTTGCACTTTTTGCTCCAAGTTATGCTCAGAAACACTGTTTAGGAGCGCTTACAGCGCCAGCAAACGCTGTTTTGAACGCCTTAATGCAAGCCTTACCTACTTGTTAGGAAATGCATGTGTAACATTACAAACATGATAAAACAGCTTGTTATCACATCCAAACACTGTTTTAGAACAAAATATGAGTTTTCAGTTCATTCTTCAAAAGTTGCACTTTTGCTCCAAGTTATGCTCAGAAACACTGTTTAGAGCGCTTACAGCGCCAGCAAACTCTGTTTTGAACGCCTTAATGCAAGACTTACTACTTGTTAGAAAATGGATGTGTAACATTACAAACATGATAAAACAGCTTGTTATCACATCCAAACACTGTTTTAGAACAAAATATGAGTTTTCAGTTCATTCTTCAAAAGTTGCACTTTTGCTCCAAGTTATGCTCAGAAACACTGTTTAGAGCGCTTACAGCGCCAGCAAACGCTGTTTTGAACGCCTTAATACAAGACTTACCTACTTGTTAGGAAATGCATGTGTAACATTACAAACATGATAAAACAGCTTGTTATCACATCCAAACACTGTTTTAGAACAAAATATGAGTTTTCAGTTCATTCTTCAAAAGTTGCACTTTTGCTCCAAGTTATGCTCAGAAACACTGTTTAGAGCGCTTACAGCGCCAGCAAACGCTGTTTTGAACGCCTTAATGCAAGACTTACTACTTGTTAGAAAATGGATGTGTAACATTACAAACATGATAAAACAGCTTGTTATCACATCCAAACACTGTTTTCATTCAAAATATGAGTTTTCTTTTTCATTCTTCAAAAGTTGCACTTTTGCCACAAGTTATGCTCAGAAACACTGTTTAGAGCTCTTACAACGCCAGCAAACGCTGTTTTGAACGCCTTAATGCAAGCCTTACCTACTTGTTAGGAAATGCATGTGTAACATTACAAACATGATAAAACAGCTTGTTATCACATCCAAACACAGCTTGTTATCACATCCAAACACTGTTTTAGAACAAAATATGAGTTTTCAGTTCATTCTTCAAAAGTTGCACTTTTGCTCCAAGTTATGCTCAGAAACACTGTTTAGAGCGCTTACAGCGCCAGCAAACGCTGTTTTGAACGCCTTAATGCAAGCCTTACCTACTTGTTAGGAAATGCATGTGTAACATTACAAACATGATAAAACAGCTTGTTATCACATCCAAACACTGTTTTAGAACAAAATATGAGTTTTCAGTTCATTCTTCAAAAGTTGCACTTTTGCTCCAAGTTATGCTCAGAAACACTGTTTAGAGCGCTTACAGCGCCAGCAAACGCTGTTTTGAACGCCTTAATGCAAGCCTTACCTACTTGTTAGGAAATGCATGTGTAACATTACAAACATGATAAAACAGCTTGTTATCACATCCAAACACTGTTTTAGAACAAAATATGAGTTTTCAGTTCATTCTTCAAAAGTTGCACTTTTGCTCCAAGTTATGATCAGAAACACTGTTTAGAGCGCTTACAGCGCCAGCAAACGCTATTTTGAACGCCTTAATGCAAGACTTACTACTTGTTAGAAAATGGATGTGTAACATTACAAACATGATAAAACAGCTTGTTATCACATCCAAACACTGTTTTCATTCAAAATATGAGTTTTCTTTTCATTCTTGAAAAGTTGCACTTTTGCCCCAAGTTATGCTCAGAAACACTGTTTAGAGCTCTTACAACGCCAGCAAACGCTGTTTTGAACGCCTTAATGCCAGCCTTACTACTTGTATGGAAATGCATGTGTAACATTACAAACATGATAAAACAGCTTGTTATCACATCCAAACACTGTTTTAGAACAAAATATGAGTTTTCAGTTCATTCTTCAAAAGTTGCACTTTTGCTCCAAGTTATGCTCAGAAACACTGTTTAGAGCGCTTACAGCGCCAGCAAACGCTGTTTTGAACGCCTTAATACAAGACTTACCTACTTGTTAGGAAATGCATGTGTAACATTACAAACATGATAAAACAGCTTGTTATCACATCCAAACACTGTTTTAGAACAAAATATGAGTTTTCAGTTCATTCTTCAAAAGTTGCACTTTTGCTCCAAGTTATGCTCAGAAACACTGTTTAGAGCGCTTACAGCGCCAGCAAACGCTGTTTTGAACGCCTTAATGCAAGCCTTACCTACTTGTTAGGAAATGCATGTGTAACATTACAAACATGATAAAACAGCTTGTTATCACATCCAAACACTGTTTTAGAACAAAATATGAGTTTTCAGTTCATTCTTCAAAAGTTGCACTTTTGCTCCAAGTTATGCTCAGAAACACTGTTTAGAGCGCTTACAGCGCCAGCAAACTCTGTTTTGAACGCCTTAATGCAAGACTTACTACTTGTTAGAAAATGGATGTGTAACATTACAAACATGATAAAACAGCTTGTTATCACATCCAAACACTGTTTTAGAACAAAATATGAGTTTTCAGTTCATTCTTCAAAAGTTGCACTTTTGCTCCAAGTTATGCTCAGAAACACTGTTTAGAGCGCTTACAGCGCCAGCAAACGCTGTTTTGAACGCCTTAATACAAGACTTACCTACTTGTTAGGAAATGCATGTGTAACATTACAAACATGATAAAACAGCTTGTTATCACATCCAAACACTGTTTTAGAACAAAATATGAGTTTTCAGTTCATTCTTCAAAAGTTGCACTTTTGCTCCAAGTTATGCTCAGAAACACTGTTTAGAGCGCTTACAGCGCCAGCAAACGCTGTTTTGAACGCCTTAATGCAAGCCTTACCTACTTGTTAGGAAATGCATGTGTAACATTACAAACATGATAAAACAGCTTGTTATCACATCCAAACACTGTTTTAGAACAAAATATGAGTTTTCAGTTCATTCTTCAAAAGTTGCACTTTTGCTCCAAGTTATGATCAGAAACACTGTTTAGAGCGCTTACAGCGCCAGCAAACGCTATTTTGAACGCCTTAATGCAAGACTTACTACTTGTTAGAAAATGGATGTGTAACATTACAAACATGATAAAACAGCTTGTTATCACATCCAAACACTGTTTTCATTCAAAATATGAGTTTTCTTTTCATTCTTGAAAAGTTGCACTTTTGCCCCAAGTTATGCTCAGAAACACTGTTTAGAGCTCTTACAACGCCAGCAAACGCTGTTTTGAACGCCTTAATGCCAGCCTTACTACTTGTATGGAAATGCATGTGTAACATTACAAACATGATAAAACAGCTTGTTATCACATCCAAACACTGTTTTAGAACAAAATATGAGTTTTCAGTTCATTCTTCAAAAGTTGCACTTTTGCTCCAAGTTATGCTCAGAAACACTGTTTAGAGCGCTTACAGCGCCAGCAAACGCTGTTTTGAACGCCTTAATGCAAGACTTACTACTTGTTAGAAAATGGATGTGTAACATTACAAACATGATAAAACAGCTTGTTATCACATCCAAACACTGTTTTCATTCAAATATGAGTTTTCTTTTCATTCTTGAAAAGTTGCACTTTTGCTCCAAGTTATGCTCAGAAACACTGTTTAGAGCGCTTACAGCGCCAGCAAACGCTGTTTTGAACGCCTTAATGCAAGCCTTACCTACTTGTTAGGAAATGCATGTGTAACATTACAAACATGATAAAACAGCTTGTTATCACATCCAAACACTGTTTTAGAACAAAATATGAGTTTTCAGTTCATTCTTCAAAAGTTGCACTTTTGCTCCAAGTTATGCTCAGAAACACTGTTTAGAGCGCTTACAGCGCCAGCAAACGCTGTTTTGAACGCCTTAATGCAAGACTTACTACTTGTTAGAAAATGGATGTGTAACATTACAAACATGATAAAACAGCTTGTTATCACATCCAAACACTGTTTTCATTCAAAATATGAGTTTTCTTTTCATTCTTGAAAAGTTGCACTTTTGCTCCAAGTTATGCTCAGAAACACTGTTTAGAGCGCTTACAGCGCCAGCAAACGCTGTTTTGAACGCCTTAATACAAGACTTACCTACTTGTTAGGAAATGCATGTGTAACATTACAAACATGATAAAACAGCTTGTTATCACATCCAAACACTGTTTTAGAACAAAATATGAGTTTTCAGTTCATTCTTCAAAAGTTGCACTTTTGCTCCAAGTTATGCTCAGAAACACTGTTTAGAGCGCTTACAGCGCCAGCAAACGCTGTTTTGAACGCCTTAATGCAAGCCTTACCTACTTGTTAGGAAATGCATGTGTAACATTACAAACATGATAAAACAGCTTGTTATCACATCCAAACACTGTTTTAGAACAAAATATGAGTTTTCAGTTCATTCTTCAAAAGTTGCACTTTTGCTCCAAGTTATGATCAGAAACACTGTTTAGAGCGCTTACAGCGCCAGCAAACGCTATTTGAACGCCTTAATGCAAGACTTACTACTTGTTAGAAAATGGATGTGTAACATTACAAACATGATAAAACAGCTTGTTATCACATCCAAACACTGTTTTCATTCAAAATATGAGTTTTCTTTTCATTCTTGAAAAGTTGCACTTTTGCCCCAAGTTATGCTCAGAAACACTGTTTAGAGCTCTTACAACGCCAGCAAACGCTGTTTTGAACGCCTTAATGCCAGCCTTACTACTTGTATGGAAATGCATGTGTAACATTACAAACATGATAAAACAGCTTGTTATCACATCCAAACACTGTTTTAGAACAAAATATGAGTTTTCAGTTCATTCTTCAAAAGTTGCACTTTTGCTCCAAGTTATGCTCAGAAACACTGTTTAGAGCGCTTACAGCGCCAGCAAACGCTGTTTTGAACGCCTTAATACAAGACTTACCTACTTGTTAGGAAATGCATGTGTAACATTACAAACATGATAAAACAGCTTGTTATCACATCCAAACACTGTTTTAGAACAAAATATGAGTTTTCAGTTCATTCTTCAAAAGTTGCACTTTTGCTCCAAGTTATGCTCAGAAACACTGTTTAGAGCGCTTACAGCGCCAGCAAACGCTGTTTTGAACGCCTTAATGCAAGCCTTACCTACTTGTTAGGAAATGCATGTGTAACATTACAAACATGATAAAAACAGCTTGTTATCACATCCAAACACTGTTTTAGAACAAAATATGAGTTTTCAGTTCATTCTTCAAAAGTTGCACTTTTGCTCCAAGTTATGCTCAGAAACACTGTTTAGAGCGCTTACAGCGCCAGCAAACTCTGTTTTGAACGCCTTAATGCAAGACTTACTACTTGTTAGAAAATGGATGTGTAACATTACAAACATGATAAAACAGCTTGTTATCACATCCAAACACTGTTTTAGAACAAAATATGAGTTTTCAGTTCATTCTTCAAAAGTTGCACTTTTGCTCCAAGTTATGCTCAGAAACACTGTTTAGAGCGCTTACAGCGCCAGCAAACGCTGTTTTGAACGCCTTAATACAAGACTTACCTACTTGTTAGGAAATGCATGTGTAACATTACAAACATGATAAAACAGCTTGTTATCACATCCAAACACTGTTTTAGAACAAAATATGAGTTTTCAGTTCATTCTTCAAAAGTTGCACTTTTGCTCCAAGTTATGCTCAGAAACACTGTTTAGAGCGCTTACAGCGCCAGCAAACGCTGTTTTGAACGCCTTAATGCAAGCCTTACCTACTTGTTAGGAAATGCATGTGTAACATTACAAACATGATAAAACAGCTTGTTATCACATCCAAACACTGTTTTAGAACAAAATATGAGTTTTCAGTTCATTCTTCAAAAGTTGCACTTTTGCTCCAAGTTATGATCAGAAACACTGTTTAGAGCGCTTACAGCGCCAGCAAACGCTATTTTGAACGCCTTAATGCAAGACTTACTACTTGTTAGAAAATGGATGTGTAACATTACAAACATGATAAAACAGCTTGTTATCACATCCAAACACTGTTTTCATTCAAAATATGAGTTTTCTTTTCATTCTTGAAAAGTTGCACTTTTGCCCCAAGTTATGCTCAGAAACACTGTTTAGAGCTCTTACAACGCCAGCAAACGCTGTTTTGAACGCCTTAATGCCAGCCTTACTACTTGTATGGAAATGCATGTGTAACATTACAAACATGATAAAACAGCTTGTTATCACATCCAAACACTGTTTTAGAACAAAATATGAGTTTTCAGTTCATTCTTCAAAAGTTGCACTTTTGCTCCAAGTTATGCTCAGAAACACTGTTTAGAGCGCTTACAGCGCCAGCAAACGCTGTTTTGAACGCCTTAATACAAGACTTACCTACTTGTTAGGAAATGCATGTGTAACATTACAAACATGATAAAACAGCTTGTTATCACATCCAAACACTGTTTTAGAACAAAATATGAGTTTTCAGTTCATTCTTCAAAAGTTGCACTTTTGCTCCAAGTTATGCTCAGAAACACTGTTTAGAGCGCTTACAGCGCCAGCAAACGCTGTTTTGAACGCCTTAATGCAAGCCTTACCTACTTGTTAGGAAATGCATGTGTAACATTACAAACATGATAAAACAGCTTGTTATCACATCCAAACACTGTTTTAGAACAAAATATGAGTTTTCAGTTCATTCTTCAAAAGTTGCACTTTTGCTCCAAGTTATGCTCAGAAACACTGTTTAGAGCGCTTACAGCGCCAGCAAACGCTGTTTTGAACGCCTTAATGCAAGACTTACTACTTGTTAGAAAATGGATGTGTAACATTACAAACATGATAAAACAGCTTGTTATCACATCCAAACACTGTTTTCATTCAAAATATGAGTTTTCTTTTCATTCTTGAAAAGTTGCACTTTTGCTCCAAGTTATGCTCAGAAACACTGTTTAGAGCGCTTACAGCGCCAGCAAACGCTGTTTTGAACGCCTTAATGCAAGCCTTACCTACTTGTTAGGAAATGCATGTGTAACATTACAAACATGATAAAACAGCTTGTTATCACATCCAAACACTGTTTTAGAACAAAATATGAGTTTTCAGTTCATTCTTCAAAAGTTGCACTTTTGCTCCAAGTTATGCTCAGAAACACTGTTTAGAGCGCTTACAGCGCCAGCAAACGCTGTTTTTGAACGCCTTAATGCAAGACTTACTACTTGTTAGAAAATGGATGTGTAACATTACAAACATGATAAAACAGCTTGTTATCACATCCAAACACTGTTTTCATTCAAAATATGAGTTTTCTTTTCATTCTTGAAAAGTTGCACTTTTGCTCCAAGTTATGCTCAGAAACACTGTTTAGAGCGCTTACAGCGCCAGCAAACGCTGTTTTGAACGCCTTAATACAAGACTTACCTACTTGTTAGGAAATGCATGTGTAACATTACAAACATGATAAAACAGCTTGTTATCACATCCAAACACTGTTTTAGAACAAAATATGAGTTTTCAGTTCATTCTTCAAAAGTTGCACTTTTGCTCCAAGTTATGCTCAGAAACACTGTTTAGAGCGCTTACAGCGCCAGCAAACGCTGTTTTGAACGCCTTAATGCAAGCCTTACCTACTTGTTAGGAAATGCATGTGTAACATTACAAACATGATAAAACAGCTTGTTATCACATCCAAACACTGTTTTAGAACAAAATATGAGTTTTCAGTTCATTCTTCAAAAGTTGCACTTTTGCTCCAAGTTATGATCAGAAACACTGTTTAGAGCGCTTACAGCGCCAGCAAACGCTATTTTGAACGCCTTAATGCAAGACTTACTACTTGTTAGAAAATGGATGTGTAACATTACAAACATGATAAAACAGCTTGTTATCACATCCAAACACTGTTTTCATTCAAAATATGAGTTTTCTTTTCATTCTTGAAAAGTTGCACTTTTGCCCCAAGTTATGCTCAGAAACACTGTTTAGAGCTCTTACAACGCCAGCAAACGCTGTTTTGAACGCCTTAATGCCAGCCTTACTACTTGTATGGAAATGCATGTGTAACATTACAAACATGATAAAACAGCTTGTTATCACATCCAAACACTGTATTAGAACAAAATATGAGTTTTCAGTTCATTCTTCAAAAGTTGCACTTTTGCTCCAAGTTATGCTCAGAAACACTGTTTAGAGCGCTTACAGCGCCAGCAAACGCTGTTTTGAACGCCTTAATACAAGACTTACCTACTTGTTAGGAAATGCATGTGTAACATTACAAACATGATAAAACAGCTTGTTATCACATCCAAACACTGTTTTAGAACAAAATATGAGTTTTCAGTTCATTCTTCAAAAGTTGCACTTTTGCTCCAAGTTATGCTCAGAAACACTGTTTAGAGCGCTTACAGCGCCAGCAAACGCTGTTTTGAACGCCTTAATGCAAGCCTTACCTACTTGTTAGGAAATGCATGTGTAACATTACAAACATGATAAAACAGCTTGTTATCACATCCAAACACTGTTTTCATTCAAAATATGAGTTTTCTTTTCATTCTTCAAAAGTTGCACTTTTGCCACAAGTTATGCTCAGAAACACTGTTTAGAGCTCTTACAACGCCAGCAAACGCTGTTTTGAACGCCTTAATGCAAGCCTTACCTACTTGTTAGGAAATGCATGTGTAACATTACAAACATGATAAAACAGCTTGTTATCACATCCAAACACTGTTTTAGAACAAAATATGAGTTTTCAGTTCATTCTTCAAAAGTTGCACTTTTGCTCCAAGTTATGCTCAGAAACACTGTTTAGAGCGCTTACAGCGCCAGCAAACGCTGTTTTGAACGCCTTAATGCAAGCCTTACCTACTTGTTAGGAAATGCATGTGTAACATTACAAACATGATAAAACAGCTTGTTATCACATCCAAACACTGTTTTAGAACAAAATATGAGTTTTCAGTTCATTCTTCAAAAGTTGCACTTTTGCTCCAAGTTATGATCAGAAACACTGTTTAGAGCGCTTACAGCGCCAGCAAACGCTATTTTGAACGCCTTAATGCAAGACTTACTACTTGTTAGAAAATGGATGTGTAACATTACAAACATGATAAAACAGCTTGTTATCACATCCAAACACTGTTTTCATTCAAAATATGAGTTTTCTTTTCATTCTTGAAAAGTTGCACTTTTGCCCCAAGTTATGCTCAGAAACACTGTTTAGAGCTCTTACAACGCCAGCAAACGCTGTTTTGAACGCCTTAATGCCAGCCTTACTACTTGTATGGAAATGCATGTGTAACATTACAAACATGATAAAACAGCTTGTTATCACATCCAAACACTGTTTTAGAACAAAATATGAGTTTTCAGTTCATTCTTCAAAAGTTGCACTTTTGCTCCAAGTTATGCTCAGAAACACTGTTTAGAGCGCTTACAGCGCCAGCAAACGCTGTTTTGAACGCCTTAATACAAGACTTACCTACTTGTTAGGAAATGCATGTGTAACATTACAAACATGATAAAACAGCTTGTTATCACATCCAAACACTGTTTTAGAACAAAATATGAGTTTTCAGTTCATTCTTCAAAAGTTGCACTTTTGCTCCAAGTTATGCTCAGAAACACTGTTTAGAGCGCTTACAGCGCCAGCAAACGCTGTTTTGAACGCCTTAATGCAAGCCTTACCTACTTGTTAGGAAATGCATGTGTAACATTACAAACATGATAAAACAGCTTGTTATCACATCCAAACACTGTTTTAGAACAAAATATGAGTTTTCAGTTCATTCTTCAAAAGTTGCACTTTTGCTCCAAGTTATGCTCAGAAACACTGTTTAGAGCGCTTACAGCGCCAGCAAACTCTGTTTTGAACGCCTTAATGCAAGACTTACTACTTGTTAGAAAATGGATGTGTAACATTACAAACATGATAAAACAGCTTGTTATCACATCCAAACACTGTTTTAGAACAAAATATGAGTTTTCAGTTCATTCTTCAAAAGTTGCACTTTTGCTCCAAGTTATGCTCAGAAACACTGTTTAGAGCGCTTACAGCGCCAGCAAACGCTGTTTTGAACGCCTTAATACAAGACTTACCTACTTGTTAGGAAATGCATGTGTAACATTACAAACATGATAAAACAGCTTGTTATCACATCCAAACACTGTTTTAGAACAAAATATGAGTTTTCAGTTCATTCTTCAAAAGTTGCACTTTTGCTCCAAGTTATGCTCAGAAACACTGTTTAGAGCGCTTACAGCGCCAGCAAACGCTGTTTTGAACGCCTTAATGCAAGCCTTACCTACTTGTTAGGAAATGCATGTGTAACATTACAAACATGATAAAACAGCTTGTTATCACATCCAAACACTGTTTTAGAACAAAATATGAGTTTTCAGTTCATTCTTCAAAAGTTGCACTTTTGCTCCAAGTTATGATCAGAAACACTGTTTAGAGCGCTTACAGCGCCAGCAAACGCTATTTTGAACGCCTTAATGCAAGACTTACTACTTGTTAGAAAATGGATGTGTAACATTACAAACATGATAAAACAGCTTGTTATCACATCCAAACACTGTTTTCATTCAAAATATGAGTTTTCTTTTCATTCTTGAAAAGTTGCACTTTTGCCCCAAGTTATGCTCAGAAACACTGTTTAGAGCTCTTACAACGCCAGCAAACGCTGTTTTGAACGCCTTAATGCCAGCCTTACTACTTGTATGGAAATGCATGTGTAACATTACAAACATGATAAAACAGCTTGTTATCACATCCAAACACTGTTTTAGAACAAAATATGAGTTTTCAGTTCATTCTTCAAAAGTTGCACTTTTGCTCCAAGTTATGCTCAGAAACACTGTTTAGAGCGCTTACAGCGCCAGCAAACGCTATTTTGAACGCCTTAATGCAAGACTTACTACTTGTTAGAAAATGGATGTGTAACATTACAAACATGATAAAACAGCTTGTTATCACATCCAAACACTGTTTTCATTCAAAATATGAGTTTTCTTTTCATTCTTGAAAAGTTGCACTTTTGCTCCAAGTTATGCTCAGAAACACTGTTTAGAGCGCTTACAGCGCCAGCAAACGCTGTTTTGAACGCCTTAATGCAAGCCTTACCTACTTGTTAGGAAATGCATGTGTAACATTACAAACATGATAAAACAGCTTGTTATCACATCCAAACACTGTTTTAGAACAAAATATGAGTTTTCAGTTCATTCTTCAAAAGTTGCACTTTGCTCCAAGTTATGCTCAGAAACACTGTTTAGAGCGCTTACAGCGCCAGCAAACGCTGTTTTGAACGCCTTAATGCAAGACTTACTACTTGTTAGAAAATGGATGTGTAACATTACAAACATGATAAAACAGCTTGTTATCACATCCAAACACTGTTTTCATTCAAAATATGAGTTTTCTTTTCATTCTTGAAAAGTTGCACTTTTGCTCCAAGTTATGCTCAGAAACACTGTTTAGAGCGCTTACAGCGCCAGCAAACGCTGTTTTGAACGCCTTAATACAAGACTTACCTACTTGTTAGGAAATGCATGTGTAACATTACAAACATGATAAAACAGCTTGTTATCACATCCAAACACTGTTTTAGAACAAAATATGAGTTTTCAGTTCATTCTTCAAAAGTTGCACTTTTGCTCCAAGTTATGCTCAGAAACACTGTTTAGAGCGCTTACAGCGCCAGCAAACGCTGTTTTGAACGCCTTAATGCAAGCCTTACCTACTTGTTAGGAAATGCATGTGTAACATTACAAACATGATAAAACAGCTTGTTATCACATCCAAACACTGTTTTAGAACAAAATATGAGTTTTCAGTTCATTCTTCAAAAGTTGCACTTTTGCTCCAAGTTATGATCAGAAACACTGTTTAGAGCGCTTACAGCGCCAGCAAACGCTATTTTGAACGCC
Organism: Brachyhypopomus gauderio; assembly: GCF_052324685.1. Lineage (NCBI taxonomy): Eukaryota > Metazoa > Chordata > Actinopteri > Gymnotiformes > Hypopomidae > Brachyhypopomus > Brachyhypopomus gauderio. The sequence goes on from NW_027507512.1 coordinate 20,750, forward strand.
TTAATGCAAGACTTACTACTTGTTAGAAAATGGATGTGTAACATTACAAACATGATAAAACAGCTTGTTATCACATCCAAACACTGTTTTCATTCAAAATATGAGTTTTCTTTTCATTCTTGAAAAGTTGCACTTTTGCCCCAAGTTATGCTCAGAAACACTGTTTAGAGCTCTTACAACGCCAGCAAACGCTGTTTTGAACGCCTTAATGCCAGCCTTACTACTTGTATGGAAATGCATGTGTAACATTACAAACATGATAAAACAGCTTGTTATCACATCCAAACACTGTTTTAGAACAAAATATGAGTTTTCAGTTCATTCTTCAAAAGTTGCACTTTTGCTCCAAGTTATGCTCAGAAACACTGTTTAGAGCGCTTACAGCGCCAGCAAACGCTGTTTTGAACGCCTTAATACAAGACTTACCTACTTGTTAGGAAATGCATGTGTAACATTACAAACATGATAAAACAGCTTGTTATCACATCCAAACACTGTTTTAGAACAAAATATGAGTTTTCAGTTCATTCTTCAAAAGTTGCACTTTTGCTCCAAGTTATGCTCAGAAACACTGTTTAGAGCGCTTACAGCGCCAGCAAACGCTGTTTTGAACGCCTTAATGCAAGCCTTACCTACTTGTTAGGAAATGCATGTGTAACATTACAAACATGATAAAACAGCTTGTTATCACATCCAAACACTGTTTTAGAACAAAATATGAGTTTTCAGTTCATTCTTCAAAAGTTGCACTTTTGCTCCAAGTTATGCTCAGAAACACTGTTTAGAGCGCTTACAGCGCCAGCAAACTCTGTTTTGAACGCCTTAATGCAAGACTTACTACTTGTTAGAAAATGGATGTGTAACATTACAAACATGATAAAACAGCTTGTTATCACATCCAAACACTGTTTTAGAACAAAATATGAGTTTTCAGTTCATTCTTCAAAAGTTGCACTTTTGCTCCAAGTTATGCTCAGAAACACTGTTTAGAGCGCTTACAGCGCCAGCAAACGCTGTTTTGAACGCCTTAATACAAGACTTACCTACTTGTTAGGAAATGCATGTGTAACATTACAAACATGATAAAACAGCTTGTTATCACATCCAAACACTGTTTTAGAACAAAATATGAGTTTTCAGTTCATTCTTCAAAAGTTGCACTTTTGCTCCAAGTTATGCTCAGAAACACTGTTTAGAGCGCTTACAGCGCCAGCAAACGCTGTTTTGAACGCCTTAATGCAAGACTTACTACTTGTTAGAAAATGGATGTGTAACATTACAAACATGATAAAACAGCTTGTTATCACATCCAAACACTGTTTTCATTCAAAATATGAGTTTTCTTTTCATTCTTCAAAAGTTGCACTTTTGCCACAAGTTATGCTCAGAAACACTGTTTAGAGCTCTTACAACGCCAGCAAACGCTGTTTTGAACGCCTTAATGCAAGCCTTACCTACTTGTTAGGAAATGCATGTGTAACATTACAAACATGATAAAACAGCTTGTTATCACATCCAAACACTGTTTTAGAACAAAATATGAGTTTTCAGTTCATTCTTCAAAAGTTGCACTTTTGCTCCAAGTTATGCTCAGAAACACTGTTTAGAGCGCTTACAGCGCCAGCAAACGCTGTTTTGAACGCCTTAATGCAAGCCTTACCTACTTGTTAGGAAATGCATGTGTAACATTACAAACATGATAAAACAGCTTGTTATCACATCCAAACACTGTTTTAGAACAAAATATGAGTTTTCAGTTCATTCTTCAAAAGTTGCACTTTTGCTCCAAGTTATGCTCAGAAACACTGTTTAGAGCGCTTACAGCGCCAGCAAACGCTGTTTTGAACGCCTTAATGCAAGCCTTACCTACTTGTTAGGAAATGCATGTGTAACATTACAAACATGATAAAACAGCTTGTTATCACATCCAAACACTGTTTTAGAACAAAATATGAGTTTTCAGTTCATTCTTCAAAAGTTGCACTTTTGCTCCAAGTTATGATCAGAAACACTGTTTAGAGCGCTTACAGCGCCAGCAAACGCTATTTTGAACGCCTTAATGCAAGACTTACTACTTGTTAGAAAATGGATGTGTAACATTACAAACATGATAAAACAGCTTGTTATCACATCCAAACACTGTTTTCATTCAAAATATGAGTTTTCTTTTCATTCTTGAAAAGTTGCACTTTTGCCCCAAGTTATGCTCAGAAACACTGTTTAGAGCTCTTACAACGCCAGCAAACGCTGTTTTGAACGCCTTAATGCCAGCCTTACTACTTGTATGGAAATGCATGTGTAACATTACAAACATGATAAAACAGCTTGTTATCACATCCAAACACTGTTTTAGAACAAAATATGAGTTTTCAGTTCATTCTTCAAAAGTTGCACTTTTGCTCCCAAGTTATGCTCAGAAACACTGTTTAGAGCGCTTACAGCGCCAGCAAACGCTGTTTTGAACGCCTTAATACAAGACTTACCTACTTGTTAGGAAATGCATGTGTAACATTACAAACATGATAAAACAGCTTGTTATCACATCCAAACACTGTTTTAGAACAAAATATGAGTTTTCAGTTCATTCTTCAAAAGTTGCACTTTTGCTCCAAGTTATGCTCAGAAACACTGTTTAGAGCGCTTACAGCGCCAGCAAACGCTGTTTTGAACGCCTTAATGCAAGCCTTACCTACTTGTTAGGAAATGCATGTGTAACATTACAAACATGATAAAACAGCTTGTTATCACATCCAAACACTGTTTTAGAACAAAATATGAGTTTTCAGTTCATTCTTCAAAAGTTGCACTTTTGCTCCAAGTTATGCTCAGAAACACTGTTTAGAGCGCTTACAGCGCCAGCAAACTCTGTTTTGAACGCCTTAATGCAAGACTTACTACTTGTTAGAAAATGGATGTGTAACATTACAAACATGATAAAACAGCTTGTTATCACATCCAAACACTGTTTTAGAACAAAATATGAGTTTTCAGTTCATTCTTCAAAAGTTGCACTTTTGCTCCAAGTTATGCTCAGAAACACTGTTTAGAGCGCTTACAGCGCCAGCAAACGCTGTTTTGAACGCCTTAATACAAGACTTACCTACTTGTTAGGAAATGCATGTGTAACATTACAAACATGATAAAACAGCTTGTTATCACATCCAAACACTGTTTTAGAACAAAATATGAGTTTTCAGTTCATTCTTCAAAAGTTGCACTTTTGCTCCAAGTTATGCTCAGAAACACTGTTTAGAGCGCTTACAGCGCCAGCAAACGCTGTTTTGAACGCCTTAATGCAAGCCTTACCTACTTGTTAGGAAATGCATGTGTAACATTACAAACATGATAAAACAGCTTGTTATCACATCCAAACACTGTTTTAGAACAAAATATGAGTTTTCAGTTCATTCTTCAAAAGTTGCACTTTTGCTCCAAGTTATGATCAGAAACACTGTTTAGAGCGCTTACAGCGCCAGCAAACGCTATTTTGAACGCCTTAATGCAAGACTTACTACTTGTTAGAAAATGGATGTGTAACATTACAAACATGATAAAACAGCTTGTTATCACATCCAAACACTGTTTTCATTCAAAATATGAGTTTTCTTTTCATTCTTGAAAAGTTGCACTTTTGCCCCAAGTTATGCTCAGAAACACTGTTTAGAGCTCTTACAACGCCAGCAAACGCTGTTTTGAACGCCTTAATGCCAGCCTTACTACTTGTATGGAAATGCATGTGTAACATTACAAACATGATAAAACAGCTTGTTATCACATCCAAACACTGTTTTAGAACAAAATATGAGTTTTCAGTTCATTCTTCAAAAGTTGCACTTTTGCTCCAAGTTATGCTCAGAAACACTGTTTAGAGCGCTTACAGCGCCAGCAAACGCTGTTTTGAACGCCTTAATGCAAGCCTTACCTACTTGTTAGGAAATGCATGTGTAACATTACAAACATGATAAAACAGCTTGTTATCACATCCAAACACTGTTTTAGAACAAAATATGAGTTTTCAGTTCATTCTTCAAAAGTTGCACTTTTGCTCCAAGTTATGATCAGAAACACTGTTTAGAGCGCTTACAGCGCCAGCAAACGCTATTTTGAACGCCTTAATGCAAGACTTACTACTTGTTAGAAAATGGATGTGTAACATTACAAACATGATAAAACAGCTTGTTATCACATCCAAACACTGTTTTCATTCAAAATATGAGTTTTCTTTTCATTCTTGAAAAGTTGCACTTTTGCCCCAAGTTATGCTCAGAAACACTGTTTAGAGCTCTTACAACGCCAGCAAACGCTGTTTTGAACGCCTTAATGCCAGCCTTACTACTTGTATGGAAATGCATGTGTAACATTACAAACATGATAAAACAGCTTGTTATCACATCCAAACACTGTTTTAGAACAAAATATGAGTTTTCAGTTCATTCTTCAAAAGTTGCACTTTTGCTCCAAGTTATGCTCAGAAACACTGTTTAGAGCGCTTACAGCGCCAGCAAACGCTGTTTTGAACGCCTTAATACAAGACTTACCTACTTGTTAGGAAATGCATGTGTAACATTACAAACATGATAAAACAGCTTGTTATCACATCCAAACACTGTTTTAGAACAAAATATGAGTTTTCAGTTCATTCTTCAAAAGTTGCACTTTTGCTCCAAGTTATGCTCAGAAACACTGTTTAGAGCGCTTACAGCGCCAGCAAACGCTGTTTTGAACGCCTTAATGCAAGCCTTACCTACTTGTTAGGAAATGCATGTGTAACATTACAAACATGATAAAACAGCTTGTTATCACATCCAAACACTGTTTTAGAACAAAATATGAGTTTTCAGTTCATTCTTCAAAAGTTGCACTTTTGCTCCAAGTTATGCTCAGAAACACTGTTTAGAGCGCTTACAGCGCCAGCAAACTCTGTTTTGAACGCCTTAATGCAAGACTTACTACTTGTTAGAAAATGGATGTGTAACATTACAAACATGATTAAAACAGCTTGTTATCACATCCAAACACTGTTTTAGAACAAAATATGAGTTTTCAGTTCATTCTTCAAAAGTTGCACTTTTGCTCCAAGTTATGCTCAGAAACACTGTTTAGAGCGCTTACAGCGCCAGCAAACGCTGTTTTGAACGCCTTAATACAAGACTTACCTACTTGTTAGGAAATGCATGTGTAACATTACAAACATGATAAAACAGCTTGTTATCACATCCAAACACTGTTTTAGAACAAAATATGAGTTTTCAGTTCATTCTTCAAAAGTTGCACTTTTGCTCCAAGTTATGCTCAGAAACACTGTTTAGAGCGCTTACAGCGCCAGCAAACGCTGTTTTGAACGCCTTAATGCAAGACTTACTACTTGTTAGAAAATGGATGTGTAACATTACAAACATGATAAAACAGCTTGTTATCACATCCAAACACTGTTTTCATTCAAAATATGAGTTTTCTTTTCATTCTTCAAAAGTTGCACTTTTGCCACAAGTTATGCTCAGAAACACTGTTTAGAGCTCTTACAACGCCAGCAAACGCTGTTTTGAACGCCTTAATGCAAGCCTTACCTACTTGTTAGGAAATGCATGTGTAACATTACAAACATGATAAAACAGCTTGTTATCACATCCAAACACTGTTTTAGAACAAAATATGAGTTTTCAGTTCATTCTTCAAAAGTTGCACTTTTGCTCCAAGTTATGCTCAGAAACACTGTTTAGAGCGCTTACAGCGCCAGCAAACGCTGTTTTGAACGCCTTAATGCAAGCCTTACCTACTTGTTAGGAAATGCATGTGTAACATTACAAACATGATAAAACAGCTTGTTATCACATCCAAACACTGTTTTAGAACAAAATATGAGTTTTCAGTTCATTCTTCAAAAGTTGCACTTTTGCTCCAAGTTATGCTCAGAAACACTGTTTAGAGCGCTTACAGCGCCAGCAAACGCTGTTTTGAACGCCTTAATGCAAGCCTTACCTACTTGTTAGGAAATGCATGTGTAACATTACAAACATGATAAAACAGCTTGTTATCACATCCAAACACTGTTTTAGAACAAAATATGAGTTTTCAGTTCATTCTTCAAAAGTTGCACTTTTGCTCCAAGTTATGATCAGAAACACTGTTTAGAGCGCTTACAGCGCCAGCAAACGCTATTTTGAACGCCTTAATGCAAGACTTACTACTTGTTAGAAAATGGATGTGTAACATTACAAACATGATAAAACAGCTTGTTATCACATCCAAACACTGTTTTCATTCAAAATATGAGTTTTCTTTTCATTCTTGAAAAGTTGCACTTTTGCCCCAAGTTATGCTCAGAAACACTGTTTAGAGCTCTTACAACGCCAGCAAACGCTGTTTTGAACGCCTTAATGCCAGCCTTACTACTTGTATGGAAATGCATGTGTAACATTACAAACATGATAAAACAGCTTGTTATCACATCCAAACACTGTTTTAGAACAAAATATGAGTTTTCAGTTCATTCTTCAAAAGTTGCACTTTTGCTCCAAGTTATGCTCAGAAAACACTGTTTAGAGCGCTTACAGCGCCAGCAAACGCTGTTTTGAACGCCTTAATACAAGACTTACCTACTTGTTAGGAAATGCATGTGTAACATTACAAACATGATAAAACAGCTTGTTATCACATCCAAACACTGTTTTAGAACAAAATATGAGTTTTCAGTTCATTCTTCAAAAGTTGCACTTTTGCTCCAAGTTATGCTCAGAAACACTGTTTAGAGCGCTTACAGCGCCAGCAAACGCTGTTTTGAACGCCTTAATGCAAGCCTTACCTACTTGTTAGGAAATGCATGTGTAACATTACAAACATGATAAAACAGCTTGTTATCACATCCAAACACTGTTTTAGAACAAAATATGAGTTTTCAGTTCATTCTTCAAAAGTTGCACTTTTGCTCCAAGTTATGCTCAGAAACACTGTTTAGAGCGCTTACAGCGCCAGCAAACTCTGTTTTGAACGCCTTAATGCAAGACTTACTACTTGTTAGAAAATGGATGTGTAACATTACAAACATGATAAAACAGCTTGTTATCACATCCAAACACTGTTTTAGAACAAAATATGAGTTTTCAGTTCATTCTTCAAAAGTTGCACTTTTGCTCCAAGTTATGCTCAGAAACACTGTTTAGAGCGCTTACAGCGCCAGCAAACGCTGTTTTGAACGCCTTAATACAAGACTTACCTACTTGTTAGGAAATGCATGTGTAACATTACAAACATGATAAAACAGCTTGTTATCACATCCAAACACTGTTTTAGAACAAAATATGAGTTTTCAGTTCATTCTTCAAAAGTTGCACTTTTGCTCCAAGTTATGCTCAGAAACACTGTTTAGAGCGCTTACAGCGCCAGCAAACGCTGTTTTGAACGCCTTAATGCAAGCCTTACCTACTTGTTAGGAAATGCATGTGTAACATTACAAACATGATAAAACAGCTTGTTATCACATCCAAACACTGTTTTAGAACAAAATATGAGTTTTCAGTTCATTCTTCAAAAGTTGCACTTTTGCTCCAAGTTATGATCAGAAACACTGTTTAGAGCGCTTACAGCGCCAGCAAACGCTATTTTGAACGCCTTAATGCAAGACTTACTACTTGTTAGAAAATGGATGTGTAACATTACAAACATGATAAAACAGCTTGTTATCACATCCAAACACTGTTTTCATTCAAAATATGAGTTTTCTTTTCATTCTTGAAAAGTTGCACTTTTGCCCCAAGTTATGCTCAGAAACACTGTTTAGAGCTCTTACAACGCCAGCAAACGCTGTTTTGAACGCCTTAATGCCAGCCTTACTACTTGTATGGAAATGCATGTGTAACATTACAAACATGATAAAACAGCTTGTTATCACATCCAAACACTGTTTTAGAACAAAATATGAGTTTTCAGTTCATTCTTCAAAAGTTGCACTTTTGCTCCAAGTTATGCTCAGAAACACTGTTTAGAGCGCTTACAGCGCCAGCAAACGCTGTTTTGAACGCCTTAATGCAAGACTTACTACTTGTTAGAAAATGGATGTGTAACATTACAAACATGATAAAACAGCTTGTTATCACATCCAAACACTGTTTTCATTCAAAATATGAGTTTTCTTTTCATTCTTGAAAAGTTGCACTTTTGCTCCAAGTTATGCTCAGAAACACTGTTTAGAGCGCTTACAGCGCCAGCAAACGCTGTTTTGAACGCCTTAATGCAAGCCTTACCTACTTGTTAGGAAATGCATGTGTAACATTACAAACATGATAAAACAGCTTGTTATCACATCCAAACACTGTTTTAGAACAAAATATGAGTTTTCAGTTCATTCTTCAAAAGTTGCACTTTTGCTCCAAGTTATGCTCAGAAACACTGTTTAGAGCGCTTACAGCGCCAGCAAACGCTGTTTTTGAACGCCTTAATGCAAGACTTACTACTTGTTAGAAAATGGATGTGTAACATTACAAACATGATAAAACAGCTTGTTATCACATCCAAACACTGTTTTCATTCAAAATATGAGTTTTCTTTTCATTCTTGAAAAGTTGCACTTTTGCTCCAAGTTATGCTCAGAAACACTGTTTAGAGCGCTTACAGCGCCAGCAAACGCTGTTTTGAACGCCTTAATACAAGACTTACCTACTTGTTAGGAAATGCATGTGTAACATTACAAACATGATAAAACAGCTTGTTATCACATCCAAACACTGTTTTAGAACAAAATATGAGTTTTCAGTTCATTCTTCAAAAGTTGCACTTTTGCTCCAAGTTATGCTCAGAAACACTGTTTAGAGCGCTTACAGCGCCAGCAAACGCTGTTTTGAACGCCTTAATGCAAGCCTTACCTACTTGTTAGGAAATGCATGTGTAACATTACAAAACATGATAAAACAGCTTGTTATCACATCCAAACACTGTTTTAGAACAAAATATGAGTTTTCAGTTCATTCTTCAAAAGTTGCACTTTTGCTCCAAGTTATGATCAGAAACACTGTTTAGAGCGCTTACAGCGCCAGCAAACGCTATTTTGAACGCCTTAATGCAAGACTTACTACTTGTTAGAAAATGGATGTGTAACATTACAAACATGATAAAACAGCTTGTTATCACATCCAAACACTGTTTTCATTCAAAATATGAGTTTTCTTTTCATTCTTGAAAAGTTGCACTTTTGCCCCAAGTTATGCTCAGAAACACTGTTTAGAGCTCTTACAACGCCAGCAAACGCTGTTTTGAACGCCTTAATGCCAGCCTTACTACTTGTATGGAAATGCATGTGTAACATTACAAACATGATAAAACAGCTTGTTATCACATCCAAACACTGTTTTAGAACAAAATATGAGTTTTCAGTTCATTCTTCAAAAGTTGCACTTTTGCTCCAAGTTATGCTCAGAAACACTGTTTAGAGCGCTTACAGCGCCAGCAAACGCTGTTTTGAACGCCTTAATACAAGACTTACCTACTTGTTAGGAAATGCATGTGTAACATTACAAACATGATAAAACAGCTTGTTATCACATCCAAACACTGTTTTAGAACAAAATATGAGTTTTCAGTTCATTCTTCAAAAGTTGCACTTTTGCTCCAAGTTATGCTCAGAAACACTGTTTAGAGCGCTTACAGCGCCAGCAAACGCTGTTTTGAACGCCTTAATGCAAGCCTTACCTACTTGTTAGGAAATGCATGTGTAACATTACAAACATGATAAAACAGCTTGTTATCACATCCAAACACTGTTTTAGAACAAAATATGAGTTTTCAGTTCATTCTTCAAAAGTTGCACTTTTGCTCCAAGTTATGCTCAGAAACACTGTTTAGAGCGCTTACAGCGCCAGCAAACTCTGTTTTGAACGCCTTAATGCAAGACTTACTACTTGTTAGAAAATGGATGTGTAACATTACAAACATGATAAAACAGCTTGTTATCACATCCAAACACTGTTTTAGAACAAAATATGAGTTTTCAGTTCATTCTTCAAAAGTTGCACTTTTGCTCCAAGTTATGCTCAGAAACACTGTTTAGAGCGCTTACAGCGCCAGCAAACGCTGTTTTGAACGCCTTAATACAAGACTTACCTACTTGTTAGGAAATGCATGTGTAACATTACAAACATGATAAAACAGCTTGTTATCACATCCAAACACTGTTTTAGAACAAAATATGAGTTTTCAGTTCATTCTTCAAAAGTTGCACTTTTGCTCCAAGTTATGCTCAGAAACACTGTTTAGAGCGCTTACAGCGCCAGCAAACGCTGTTTTGAACGCCTTAATGCAAGCCTTACCTACTTGTTAGGAAATGCATGTGTAACATTACAAACATGATAAAACAGCTTGTTATCACATCCAAACACTGTTTTAGAACAAAATATGAGTTTTCAGTTCATTCTTCAAAAGTTGCACTTTTGCTCCAAGTTATGATCAGAAACACTGTTTAGAGCGCTTACAGCGCCAGCAAACGCTATTTTGAACGCCTTAATGCAAGACTTACTACTTGTTAGAAAATGGATGTGTAACATTACAAACATGATAAAACAGCTTGTTATCACATCCAAACACTGTTTTCATTCAAAATATGAGTTTTCTTTTCATTCTTGAAAAGTTGCACTTTTGCCCCAAGTTATGCTCAGAAACACTGTTTAGAGCTCTTACAACGCCAGCAAACGCTGTTTTGAACGCCTTAATGCAGCCTTACTACTTGTATGGAAATGCATGTGTAACATTACAAACATGATAAAACAGCTTGTTATCACATCCAAACACTGTTTTAGAACAAAATATGAGTTTTCAGTTCATTCTTCAAAAGTTGCACTTTTGCTCCAAGTTATGCTCAGAAACACTGTTTAGAGCGCTTACAGCGCCAGCAAACGCTGTTTTGAACGCCTTAATACAAGACTTACCTACTTGTTAGGAAATGCATGTGTAACATTACAAACATGATAAAACAGCTTGTTATCACATCCAAACACTGTTTTAGAACAAAATATGAGTTTTCAGTTCATTCTTCAAAGTTGCACTTTTGCTCCAAGTTATGCTCAGAAACACTGTTTAGAGCGCTTACAGCGCCAGCAAACGCTGTTTTGAACGCCTTAATGCAAGCCTTACCTACTTGTTAGGAAATGCATGTGTAACATTACAAACATGATAAAACAGCTTGTTATCACATCCAAACACTGTTTTAGAACAAAATATGAGTTTTCAGTTCATTCTTCAAAAGTTGCACTTTTGCTCCAAGTTATGCTCAGAAACACTGTTTAGAGCGCTTACAGCGCCAGCAAACGCTGTTTTGAACGCCTTAATGCAAGCCTTACCTACTTGTTAGGAAATGCATGTGTAACATTACAAACATGATAAAACAGCTTGTTATCACATCCAAACACTGTTTTAGAACAAAATATGAGTTTTCAGTTCATTCTTCAAAAGTTGCACTTTTGCTCCAAGTTATGATCAGAAACACTGTTTAGAGCGCTTACAGCGCCAGCAAACGCTATTTTGAACGCCTTAATGCAAGACTTACTACTTGTTAGAAAATGGATGTGTAACATTACAAACATGATAAAACAGCTTGTTATCACATCCAAACACTGTTTTCATTCAAAATATGAGTTTTCTTTTCATTCTTGAAAAGTTGCACTTTTGCCCCAAGTTATGCTCAGAAACACTGTTTAGAGCTCTTACAACGCCAGCAAACGCTGTTTTGAACGCCTTAATGCCAGCCTTACTACTTGTATGGAAATGCATGTGTAACATTACAAACATGATAAAACAGCTTGTTATCACATCCAAACACTGTTTTAGAACAAAATATGAGTTTTCAGTTCATTCTTCAAAAGTTGCACTTTTGCTCCAAGTTATGCTCAGAAACACTGTTTAGAGCGCTTACAGCGCCAGCAAACGCTGTTTTGAACGCCTTAATACAAGACTTACCTACTTGTTAGGAAATGCATGTGTAACATTACAAACATGATAAAACAGCTTGTTATCACATCCAAACACTGTTTTAGAACAAAATATGAGTTTTCAGTTCATTCTTCAAAAGTTGCACTTTTGCTCCAAGTTATGCTCAGAAACACTGTTTAGAGCGCTTACAGCGCCAGCAAACGCTGTTTTGAACGCCTTAATGCAAGCCTTACCTACTTGTTAGGAAATGCATGTGTAACATTACAAACATGATAAAACAGCTTGTTATCACATCCAAACACTGTTTTAGAACAAAATATGAGTTTTCAGTTCATTCTTCAAAAGTTGCACTTTTGCTCCAAGTTATGCTCAGAAACACTGTTTAGAGCGCTTACAGCGCCAGCAAACTCTGTTTTGAACGCCTTAATGCAAGACTTACTACTTGTTAGAAAATGGATGTGTAACATTACAAACATGATAAAACAGCTTGTTATCACATCCAAACACTGTTTTAGAACAAAATATGAGTTTTCAGTTCATTCTTCAAAAGTTGCACTTTTGCTCCAAGTTATGCTCAGAAACACTGTTTAGAGCGCTTACAGCGCCAGCAAACGCTGTTTTGAACGCCTTAATACAAGACTTACCCTACTTGTTAGGAAATGCATGTGTAACATTACAAACATGATAAAAACAGCTTGTTATCACATCCAAACACTGTTTTAGAACAAAATATGAGTTTTCAGTTCATTCTTCAAAAGTTGCACTTTTGCTCCAAGTTATGCTCAGAAACACTGTTTAGAGCGCTTACAGCGCCAGCAAACGCTGTTTTGAACGCCTTAATGCAAGCCTTACCTACTTGTTAGGAAATGCATGTGTAACATTACAAACATGATAAAACAGCTTGTTATCACATCCAAACACTGTTTTAGAACAAAATATGAGTTTTCAGTTCATTCTTCAAAAGTTGCACTTTTGCTCCAAGTTATGATCAGAAACACTGTTTAGAGCGCTTACAGCGCCAGCAAACGCTATTTTGAACGCCTTAATGCAAGACTTACTACTTGTTAGAAAATGGATGTGTAACATTACAAACATGATAAAACAGCTTGTTATCACATCCAAACACTGTTTTCATTCAAAATATGAGTTTTCTTTTCATTCTTGAAAAGTTGCACTTTTGCCCCAAGTTATGCTCAGAAACACTGTTTAGAGCTCTTACAACGCCAGCAAACGCTGTTTTGAACGCCTTAATGCCAGCCTTACTACTTGTATGGAAATGCATGTGTAACATTACAAACATGATAAAACAGCTTGTTATCACATCCAAACACTGTTTTAGAACAAAATATGAGTTTTCAGTTCATTCTTCAAAAGTTGCACTTTTGCTCCAAGTTATGCTCAGAAACACTGTTTAGAGCGCTTACAGCGCCAGCAAACGCTGTTTTGAACGCCTTAATACAAGACTTACCTACTTGTTAGGAAATGCATGTGTAACATTACAAACATGATAAAACAGCTTGTTATCACATCCAAACACTGTTTTAGAACAAAATATGAGTTTTCAGTTCATTCTTCAAAAGTTGCACTTTTGCTCCAAGTTATGCTCAGAAACACTGTTTAGAGCGCTTACAGCGCCAGCAAACGCTGTTTTGAACGCCTTAATGCAAGCCTTACCTACTTGTTAGGAAATGCATGTGTAACATTACAAACATGATAAAACAGCTTGTTATCACATCCAAACACTGTTTTAGAACAAAATATGAGTTTTCAGTTCATTCTTCAAAAGTTGCACTTTTGCTCCAAGTTATGCTCAGAAACACTGTTTAGAGCGCTTACAGCGCCAGCAAACTCTGTTTTGAACGCCTTAATGCAAGACTTACTACTTGTTAGAAAATGGATGTGTAACATTACAAACATGATAAAACAGCTTGTTATCACATCCAAACACTGTTTTCATTCAAAATATGAGTTTTCTTTTCATTCTTGAAAAGTTGCACTTTTGCCCCAAGTTATGCTCAGAAACACTGTTTAGAGCTCTTACAACGCCAGCAAACGCTGTTTTGAACGCCTTAATGCCAGCCTTACTACTTGTATGGAAATGCATGTGTAACATTACAAACATGATAAAACAGCTTGTTATCACATCCAAACACTGTTTTAGAACAAAATATGAGTTTTCAGTTCATTCTTCAAAAGTTGCACTTTTGCTCCAAGTTATGCTCAGAAACACTGTTTAGAGCGCTTACAGCGCCAGCAAACGCTGTTTTGAACGCCTTAATACAAGACTTACCTACTTGTTAGGAAATGCATGTGTAACATTACAAACATGATAAAACAGCTTGTTATCACATCCAAACACTGTTTTAGAACAAAATATGAGTTTTCAGTTCATTCTTCAAAAGTTGCACTTTTGCTCCAAGTTATGCTCAGAAACACTGTTTAGAGCGCTTACAGCGCCAGCAAACGCTGTTTTGAACGCCTTAATGCAAGCCTTACCTACTTGTTAGGAAATGCATGTGTAACATTACAAACATGATAAAACAGCTTGTTATCACATCCAAACACTGTTTTAGAACAAAATATGAGTTTTCAGTTCATTCTTCAAAAGTTGCACTTTTGCTCCAAGTTATGCTCAGAAACACTGTTTAGAGCGCTTACAGCGCCAGCAAACTCTGTTTTGAACGCCTTAATGCAAGACTTACTACTTGTTAGAAAATGGATGTGTAACATTACAAACATGATAAAACAGCTTGTTATCACAT
>NW_027507513.1:0-12500 GCF_052324685.1 Brachyhypopomus gauderio
AGTCCTTAAATTTACCAGTAGCATGAGGTTTTTGTTGGAAATTAGTCTATTTCCCTTCCTGAGTTAGACCATATACAAGTAGTAATCTTCAGGCAATGCACAGAGTCCTTAAATTTACCAGTAGCATGAGGTTTTTGTTGGAAATTAGTCTATTTCCCTTCCTGAGTTAGACCATATACAAGTAGTAATCTTCAGGCAATGCACAGAGTCCTTAAATATACCAGCAGCAGGTGGTGGCTTTTAGTGAAAAAAGCATAAAAGTGTCCAAAAAACATGCTCTTTAGCTCAGGTACATCCCCAGGATCAAGAAAAATTGTCAGTTTTTTTCTCTATCTTGCTTAGAAATAGGTGTAAATCCAGTCTGAAGTGTCTGATCAGAAAATGCACTAAGTCCATTTTTTCTGTTATACCATACGCATTTGCCACTGGGTGGCTCCTCCAGACACATCTGTCCACTTGGAGTGTCCAATGAAGGTGCACTCATCTGGGCATGAGGTAAAGTTATTAAGCTTCCTTAATAGAACACACCTGGTCCCTAATCAAGAGGGCGGGAAAGGCACATTCCACATTGCGCATTGCGTGTTCCGTATTGCAGCCATCCCTAAGCAGTAGGTCGCGCTGGGATTGCTCATTGCGTATTGCGTGTTCCGTATTGCAGCCATCCCTAAGCAGTAGGTCGCGCTGGGATTGCTCATTGCGTATTGCGCATTGCGTGTTCCGTATTGCAGCCATCCCTAAGCAGTAGGTCGCGCTGGGATTGCACATTGCGTATTGCGTGTTCCGTATTCCGACCATCCCTATTTAAGGGTTAGGCGCTGTTAAGATTTTTCAAAGTCCAAGAATATACCAGCAGCATAGACACTTAGAATAAAAAAGAGGCCGTTTTAAATAAAATATACCAGTAGCATAGACACTTAGAATAAAATAGAGGCCTTTTTAAATTAAATATACCAGAGGCATAGACACTTAGAATAAAATAGAGGCCTTTTTAAATTAAATATACCAGAGGCATAGACACTTAGACTAAAATAGAGGCCGTTTTAAATAAAATATACCAGTAGCATAGACACTTAGACTAAAATAGAGACCTTTTTAAATTAAATATACCAGAGGCATAGACACTTAGAATAAAATAGAGGCCTTTTTAAATTAAATATACCAGAGGCATAGACACTTAGAATAAAATAGAGGCCTTTTTAAATTAAATATACCAGAGGCATAGACACTTAGAATAAAATAGAGGCCTTTTTAAATTAAATATACCAGAGGCATAGACACTTAGAATAAAATAGAGGCCTTTTTAAATTAAATATACCAGAGGCATAGACACTTAGAATAAAAAAGAGGCCTTTTTAAATTAAATATACCAGAGGCATAGACACTTAGAATAAAATAGAGGCCTTTTTAAATTAAATATACCAGAGGCATAGACACTTAGAATAAAAAAGAGGCCTTTTTAAATTAAATATACCAGAGGCATAGACACTTAGAATAAAAAAGAGGCCTTTTTAAATTAAATATACCAGAGGCATAGACACTTAGAATAAAATAGAGGCCTTTTTAAATTAAATATACCAGTAGAAAAGACACTTTGAGTAAAAAAGGCCATTTTAAATAAAATATACCATGGCCAAATGAACTTAGAATAAAAGAGGAGAGTTTAGTTTAAATTATACCATGGTTAAATGCTGTTAGAAAAAAAGTGCACAGTTTAATCTTATTTGGAAGGCGCATTGACTCTTAAAGTCCACAAGATGTCACCGGTACTCCATCGTTTTTTTTCTGTTATACCATATGTACGTGCCACTGGGTGGACCCTCCAGACACCTCAGCCTAGTTGAAGTGTCCGATGAAGGTGCACTCATCTGGGCATGAGGTAAAGTTATTATACCAACATCATGTGGAGGTTTTCAAGTCAGAAATTGCACAAAGTCCCTAAATATACCAGAAGCATGGAGTTTTATGAGTGAATTAGTCTATGTCCCTTACTTTGTTAGACCATACACAAGATATTTTCTTCAGGAAATGCACAGAGTCCAATGCTATAACATTGCCAGGTGGTGGCTTTAAGGGAAAAAAGCATAAAAGTGTCCGAA
Organism: Brachyhypopomus gauderio; assembly: GCF_052324685.1. NCBI lineage: Eukaryota > Metazoa > Chordata > Actinopteri > Gymnotiformes > Hypopomidae > Brachyhypopomus > Brachyhypopomus gauderio. The sequence goes on from NW_027507513.1 coordinate 2,097, forward strand.
AAACATGCTCTTTAGCTCGGGTACATCCCCAGGATCAAGAAAAATTGTCAGTTTTTTTTTCTATCTTGCTTAGAAATAGGTGTAAATTGACTCTGAAGTGTCATATCAGGCAATGCACAGAGTCCTTAAATATACCAGTAGCATGAGGTTTTTGTTGGAAATTAGTCTATTTCCCTTCCTGAGTTATACCTTATACAAGTAGTAATCTTCAGGCAATGCACAGAGTCCTTAAATTTACCAGTAGCATGAGGTTTTTGTTGGAAATTAGTCTATTTCCCTTCCTGAGTTAGACCATATACAAGTAGTAATCTTCAGGCAATGCACAGAGTCCTTAAATTTACCAGTAGCATGAGGTTTTTGTTGGAAATTAGTCTATTTCCCTTCCTGAGTTAGACCATATACAAGTAGTAATCTTCAGGCAATGCACAGAGTCCTTAAATTTACCAGTAGCATGAGGTTTTTGTTGGAAATTAGTCTATTTCCCTTCCTGAGTTAGACCATATACAAGTAGTAATCTTCAGGCAATGCACAGAGTCCTTAAATATACCAGCAGCAGGTGGTGGCTTTTAGTGAAAAAAGCATAAAAGTGTCCAAAAAACATGCTCTTTAGCTCAGGTACATCCCCAGGATCAAGAAAAATTGTCAGTTTTTTTCTCTATCTTGCTTAGAAATAGGTGTAAATCCAGTCTGAAGTGTCTGATCAGAAAATGCACTAAGTCCATTTTTTCTGTTATACCATACGCATTTGCCACTGGGTGGCTCCTCCAGACACATCTGTCCACTTGGAGTGTCCAATGAAGGTGCACTCATCTGGGCATGAGGTAAAGTTATTAAGCTTCCTTAATAGAACACACCTGGTCCCTAATCAAGAGGGCGGGAAAGGCACATTCCACATTGCGCATTGCGTGTTCCGTATTGCAGCCATCCCTAAGCAGTAGGTCGCGCTGGGATTGCTCATTGCGTATTGCGTGTTCCGTATTGCAGCCATCCCTAAGCAGTAGGTCGCGCTGGGATTGCTCATTGCGTATTGCGCATTGCGTGTTCCGTATTGCAGCCATCCCTAAGCAGTAGGTCGCGCTGGGATTGCACATTGCGTATTGCGTGTTCCGTATTCCGACCATCCCTATTTAAGGGTTAGGCGCTGTTAAGATTTTTCAAAGTCCAAGAATATACCAGCAGCATAGACACTTAGAATAAAAAAGAGGCCGTTTTAAATAAAATATACCAGTAGCATAGACACTTAGAATAAAATAGAGGCCTTTTTAAATTAAATATACCAGAGGCATAGACACTTAGAATAAAATAGAGGCCTTTTTAAATTAAATATACCAGAGGCATAGACACTTAGACTAAAATAGAGGCCGTTTTAAATAAAATATACCAGTAGCATAGACACTTAGACTAAAATAGAGACCTTTTTAAATTAAATATACCAGAGGCATAGACACTTAGAATAAAATAGAGGCCTTTTTAAATTAAATATACCAGAGGCATAGACACTTAGAATAAAATAGAGGCCTTTTTAAATTAAATATACCAGAGGCATAGACACTTAGAATAAAATAGAGGCCTTTTTAAATTAAATATACCAGAGGCATAGACACTTAGAATAAAATAGAGGCCTTTTTAAATTAAATATACCAGAGGCATAGACACTTAGAATAAAAAAGAGGCCTTTTTAAATTAAATATACCAGAGGCATAGACACTTAGAATAAAATAGAGGCCTTTTTAAATTAAATATACCAGAGGCATAGACACTTAGAATAAAAAAGAGGCCTTTTTAAATTAAATATACCAGAGGCATAGACACTTAGAATAAAAAAGAGGCCTTTTTAAATTAAATATACCAGAGGCATAGACACTTAGAATAAAATAGAGGCCTTTTTAAATTAAATATACCAGTAGAAAAGACACTTTGAGTAAAAAAGGCCATTTTAAATAAAATATACCATGGCCAAATGAACTTAGAATAAAAGAGGAGAGTTTAGTTTAAATTATACCATGGTTAAATGCTGTTAGAAAAAAAGTGCACAGTTTAATCTTATTTGGAAGGCGCATTGACTCTTAAAGTCCACAAGATGTCACCGGTACTCCATCGTTTTTTTTCTGTTATACCATATGTACGTGCCACTGGGTGGACCCTCCAGACACCTCAGCCTAGTTGAAGTGTCCGATGAAGGTGCACTCATCTGGGCATGAGGTAAAGTTATTATACCAACATCATGTGGAGGTTTTCAAGTCAGAAATTGCACAAAGTCCCTAAATATACCAGAAGCATGGAGTTTTATGAGTGAATTAGTCTATGTCCCTTACTTTGTTAGACCATACACAAGATATTTTCTTCAGGAAATGCACAGAGTCCAATGCTATAACATTGCCAGGTGGTGGCTTTAAGGGAAAAAAGCATAAAAGTGTCCGAAAAACATGCTCTTTAGCTCGGGTACATCCCCAGGATCAAGAAAAATTGTCAGTTTTTTTTTCTATCTTGCTTAGAAATAGGTGTAAATTGACTCTGAAGTGTCATATCAGGCAATGCACAGAGTCCTTAAATATACCAGTAGCATGAGGTTTTTGTTGGAAATTAGTCTATTTCCCTTCCTGAGTTATACCTTATACAAGTAGTAATCTTCAGGCAATGCACAGAGTCCTTAAATTTACCAGTAGCATGAGGTTTTTGTTGGAAATTAGTCTATTTCCCTTCCTGAGTTAGACCATATACAAGTAGTAATCTTCAGAATATGCACAAAGTCCATAAATATACCAGCAGCACGAAGTTTTCAAGTGGAAAATATTCTATGTCGCTTCATTTGGTATACCATAGGCGTCAGTTTTCGGCGAAAATAATTCTATGTCGATAAAAATGTTATACCATACGTATGATTTTGTGTTCAAAAATCGCACTATGTTCCAATTTTGACCAAGGGGTGGATCATCCAGAGGCCTCGATCCTCTGACAGTGCCCGCCGAATGTGCACCCAGACGGACATGCATCTCATTCCCCCTGTCTGGATGATTTTATGAATGGGTGATATGCAAACACCTACCATCAGGTATATAGGGGAGAGGGTCTTCTGAAAGCCACATATATGGTATACCATAAATGAAGACAAGGATTATGGCGCACGCTTTGCCCGACCAAAGGTCACTCCCTGGGCATTTTAGAGGATTTGAGAGGCCTCTTTATGGATCTCACAAATGATCCATGCATGGAATTTTGCACACTTTATCCGAATAAAGTGCACTTTTGGGCTTATGAGAGTAGGTTGGTATGCCTCTCTCTGGATGTGAGGAAGGATCCAGGAATAAAGGCATGTAATGCCACACAATTTATCCGACTAAATGACACTCTTGGGCTTATGAGAGAGGATGAGGGGCCTCTCTGTGGATGTCAGAAAGGCTCCATGCATGAAAGCATGTAATGTCACACACTTTATCCGATTAAAGTGTACATGTTGGGCTTATGATTAAGCATGAGGGCCCTATATGTGGATGTCAGAAAGGTTCCAGGCTTAAAGGCATGTAATGTCACACACTTTATCCGATTAAAGTGTACATGTTGGGCTTATGATTAAGCATGAGGGCCCTATATGTGGATGTCAGAAAGGTTCCAGGCTTAAAGGCATGTAATGTCACACACTTTATCCGATTAAAGTGCACATTTGGGCTTATGATTAAGCATGAGGGCCCTATGTGTGGATGTCAGAAAGGCTCCATGCATGAAAGCATGTAATGCCACACACTTTATCCGATTAAAGTGCACATTTGGGCTTATGATTAAGCATGAGGGCCCTATGTGTGGATGTCAGAAAGGCTCCATGCATGAAAGCATGTAATGCCACACACTTTATCCGATTAAAGTGTACATGTTGGGCTTATGATTAAGCATGAGGGCCCTATATGTGGATGTCAGAAAGGTTCCAGGCTTAAAGGCATGTAATGTCACACACTTTATCCGATTAAAGTGCACATTTGGGCTTATGATTAAGCATGAGGGCCCTATGTGTGGATGTCAGAAAGGCTCCATGCATGAAAGCATGTAATGCCACACACTTTATCCGATTAAAGTGCACATTTGGGCTTATGATTAAGCATGAGGGCCCTATGTGTGGATGTCAGAAAGGCTCCATGCATGAAAGCATGTAATGTCACACACTTTATCCGATTAAAGTGTACATGTTGGGCTTATGAGAGTAGGTTGGTATGCCTCTCTCTGGATGTGAGGAAGGATCCAGGAATAAAGGCATGTAATGCCACACAATTTATCCGACTAAATGACACTCTTGGGCTTATGAGAGAGGATGAGGGGCCTCTCTGTGGATGTCAGAAAGGCTCCATGCATGAAAGCATGTAATGTCACACACTTTATCCGATTAAAGTGCACATTTGGGCTTATGATTAAGCATGAGGGCCCTATGTGTGGATGTCAGAAAGGCTCCATGCATGAAAGCATGTAATGTCACACACTTTATCCGATTAAAGTGTACATGTTGGGCTTATGATTAAGCATGAGGGCCCTATGTGTGGATGTCAGAAAGGCTCCATGCATGAAAGCATGTAATGTCACACACTTTATCCGATTAAAGTGTACATGTTGGGCTTATGATTAAGCATGAGGGCCCTATATGTGGATGTCAGAAAGGTTCCAGGCTTAAAGGCATGTAATGCCACACACTTTATCCGTTTAAAGTGCACGCTTCGGCTTAAGAGAGGAGTTGAGAGGCCTCTCCCTGGAAGTCACAGATGATCCAGGCCTGCAATGGCAGACACTATATCACTTTATCCGAGTAAGAGGCTCCCTCTGAGCAAAGTAGGGGGGGAGTGAGGCCCCCCCCGGAGGTCTGAAAAGATCCAGGCCTTTAAATGACACGGGCTGTGCCCGAGCAAAGTGCCCACGCTGGGCAAGGGTGGAGGCGTGATGCTCCCCCTTATGGAGGTCGTCCTACCTCCATCCTCACGTAATGTATTTCGACCTGTGCGTATCCGGAGGGTGCTATGCGCAAGCCCGGAAGATGCTGGTTTCGGCTGGCCTTACCGGATCCAATGGTATAGCACCTAGGTGCGCTCTAAGGCCGTAAACCCCCCCCATGTGTTTGAGAATGGTAGGTGTTATACCATTGCCACGAACCACTTATTGAATCAGCCATGCCCTTTCGGCAATCGAGTCTCAGAGGTGTGTCCGAGGGAAGATTTGCCTTGGCGGGCATGGCTGTCTGGCATCTCCCCGACCCTGGAGGAATGCGCTAACGGTGTAATGCAAACACCTACCAGCAGGTATATAGGGGAGCATGCTTTCTGAGCCTTATATGATTGTACCATAATAAGGATCAGAAGAAAGGCAGTGCGTTAAGGTGAACTAGCCCGACTCTAATGCACCTTGACGGCTTAAGGGGAGGGATAAGTGACCCCTGCTGATGGAGGTCAAAGACATCCGTGTCTCTCAGGCCTTCGAACCACTGCTTGCGCCCGACCGAAATGCCACTGCTGGGCATGGGTGTAAGAGTGGTGACCCCCCTTATGGAGGTCTGTCCAACCTCCAGCCTGCATGCTCCACCTCGGCCTGTGCGTATCCGGAGGGTGCTGTGCGCAAGCCCGGAAGATGCTGGTTTCGGCTGGCCTTACCGGATCCAATGGCACAGTACCTAGGTGCGCTCTAAGACCGTTATCCGAACCCAAGTCCGCCAGGGGTTTTTCTGTTATACCAGTAGCATCGACCATCACTTTGATCAGCCAGGCCTTTTCGGGGGTCGAGCGTCCGAGGTGTGTCCGAGGGAAGATTTGCCTTGGCGGGCATGGCTGGCGAGTACCTCCCCGGCCGTGGAGGAAAACGCATACGGTGCATTGCAAACACCTACCAGCAGGTATATAGGAGAGCATGTCTCTTGAGTTCATCCTAACCTTATAATGGTTATCCCATTCATAAGGCCTGGATGCAAGGCGGTGCGTGAAGGTAACATTAGCCTGACTCTAACACTTTCACCGGTTAGGGGTGGAGTGGTGACCCCCCTAACACTGGAGGTCTCGCCGACCTCCAGGCACCAGCCTCACATGCTCTACCTCGGCCTGTGCGTATCCGGAGGGTGCTGTGCGCAAGCCCGGAAGATGCTGGTTTCGGCTGGCCTTACCGGATCCAATGGCACAGTACCTAGGTGCGCTCTAAGACCGTTATCCGAACCCAAGTCCGCCAGGGGTTTTTCAGTTATACCAGTAGCATCGACCATCACTTGGTTCAGCCAGGCCTTTTCAGGGGTCGAGCGTCCGAGGTGTGTCCGAGGGAAGATTTGCCTTGGCGGGCATGGCTGGCGAGAACCTCCCCGGCCGTGGAGGAAAACGCGTACGGTGGATTGCAAAAACCTACCAGCAGGTTTTTAGGGAGAGCGTCAATCTCGAGGGCGTTCGGAGCTCTCCCGATCTATTGGCATACGATGCCCGCCAGGGGTTAGGCTCTCGGGTTACCACTTAAGGTTTCTCCCTGTCATAAGAAAGACAACCGGTCAAACCAATGCGCAATGTACAATGAGGTGCGAGCTCATATCCTATATATTGCTCAGAGCCGCAACCTCGGTGCGACATACCTAGGTACAGGAATAGGGCGAGAGGTGGATGCGCTCCTTCAGGACGGGTAGGTCGGCAGCCTCTCGGGTATGATCGTTCACCAACGAAAGCTGTACAAAAGGGGTGACTGCGCTCATTGAGGACGGCAGCCTCAACATGACATACCTATCAAAAACTCTCCCATGAGGTGTGTGCGCTCCTTCAGGATGGGAGGTCGGCAGCCTCGGTATGATCATGATGACCGAGACACAGGCCTTGGGTTGGGCCTAGGGTTGAAGCCTTCTGTGCCGCCCGGGTAGTTCCTCCCCAAACCAGCGGGCATGCCTCTATGGGGGGGGCCTCGGTCTGAAAAGACACGATCCTCACCCGGAACCGTCTGAGGGAAGCGTTGAAGGCCGGTCTGTCTACACAGGTGTCCGCTATCGGCGTCCATGGTGTACGGGTGAGAGCCAGCAGTGGATCGGGTTAGTTCAACACATGCTTGGCCTCACCCCGCCTGGTCACGGAATCACTCATTTCTCGGTTACGTCCCACAGTAGCGCGCGCGCGTGCTGGGAGCTGACGAGGGCTCTCTCCCCCACGCTGACGGCGCACCCCTGCTGCACCGATGGTGGGCGTCCGGTACCGAGGTGGGCCCCTGACCCTGCCCGGGGGATGGAGCACGCCGAGGTGGCCGCGACGTTAGCTGGTGTCCCTTTCACCACCGCGGTGCAGCTACCTGGTTGATCCTGCCAGTAACATATGCTTGTCTCAAAGATTAAGCCATGCAGGTCTAAGTACACACGGCCGGTACAGTGAAACTGCGAATGGCTCATTAAATCAGTCATGGTTCCTTTGATCGCTCCACACGTTACTCGGATAACTGTGGTAATTCTAGAGCTAATACATGCAAACGAGCGCTGACCCCTCTGGGGGATGCGTGCATTTATCAGATCCAAAACCCATCCGGCGGGGCGCGGGCCCCCCGGCCGCTTTGGTGACTCTAGATAACCTCGGGCCGATCGCGCGCCCTCCGCGGCGGCGACGTCTCATTCGAATGTCTGCCCTATCAACTTTCGATGGTACTATAGTCGCCTACCATGGTGACCACGGGTAACGGGGAATCAGGGTTCGATTCCGGAGAGGGAGCCTGAGAAACGGCTACCACATCCAAGGAAGGCAGCAGGCGCGCAAATTACCCATTCCCGACACGGGGAGGTAGTGACGAAAAATAACGATACAGGTCTCTTTCGAGGCCCTGTAATCGGAATGAGCGTATCCTAAACCCATGGGTGAGGACCCATTGGAGGGCAAGTCTGGTGCCAGCAGCCGCGGTAATTCCAGCTCCAATAGCGTATATTAAAGTTGCTGCAGTTAAAAAGCTCGTAGTTGGATTTCGGGAGTGGGCTGACGGTCCGCCGCGAGGCGAGCCACCGCCTGTCCCAGACCCTGCCTCCCGGTGCCCCTCGGATGCCCTTGGCTGGGTGTCCGGTCGGGGTCCGGAGCGTTTACTTTGAAAAAATTAGAGTGTTCAAAGCGGGCCGCTACTCGCCCGAATACCTGAGCTAGGAATAATGGAATAGGACTCCGGTTCTATTTTGTGGGTTTCCGGAACCAGGGCCATGATTAAGAGGGACGGCCGGGGGCATTCGTATTGCGCCGCTAGAGGTGAAATTCTTGGACCGGCGCAAGACGGACGAAAGCGAAAGCATTTGCCAAGAATGTTTTCATTAATCAAGAACGAAAGTCGGAGGTTCGAAGACGATCAGATACCGTCGTAGTTCCGACCGTAAACTATGCCAACCCGCGATCCGGCGGCGTTATTCCCATGACCCGCCGGGCAGCGTGCGGGAAACCACGAGTCTTTGGGTTCCGGGGGGAGTATGGTTGCAAAGCTGAAACTTAAAGGAATTGACGGAAGGGCACCACCAGGAGTGGAGCCTGCGGCTTAATTTGACTCAACACGGGAAACCTCACCCGGCCCGGACACGGAAAGGATTGACAGATTGATGGCTCTTTCTCGATTCTGTGGGTGGTGGTGCATGGCCGTTCTTAGTTGGTGGAGCGATTTGTCTGGTTAATTCCGATAACGAACGAGACTCCGGCATGCTAACTAGTTATGCGGCCCTCCGTGGTCTGCATCAACTTCTTAGAGGGACAAGTGGCGTTCAGCCACACGAGATGGAGCAATAACAGGTCTGTGATGCCCTTAGATGTCCGGGGCTGCACGCGCGCCACAATGGTTGGCTCAGCATGTGCCTACCCTTCGCCGAGAGGCGCGGGTAATCCGCTGAAACCCAATCGTGATTGGGACTGGGGATTGCAATTATTCCCCATGAACGAGGAATTCCCAGTAAGCGTGAGTCACAAGCTCGCGTTGATTAAGTCCCTGCCCTTTGTACACACCGCCCGTCGCTACTACCGATCGGATGGTTTAGTGAGGTCCTCGGATCGGCCGCACCGGGACCCCTCGTGGGCCTTGGTGTAGTGCTGAGAAGTCGATCAAACTTGATCATCTAGAGGAAGTAAAAGTCGTAACAAGGTTTCCGTAGGTGAACCTGCGGAAGGATCATTAACGGGTAGCGCCGCCCGGCGCGCCTCCTCCCAGCCTCTGTGCGTCTCCTCGGGCCTCTGGGGAAAGGGTTGTGCGCTTCGGTACCGGACTGGAGATCATCATATGTTTAACGCCTGAACAGCGATGGCGCAAGCTGGTCTGTTCTCTCCAAACAGCCCCCCATCTCGAGCGCACCTCCTCGGTACTCTCTGGCTCGTGCGAAGCGCTAAAAAACACGGTTACGGCCGGTTTCCACACGCACAATGGCGTGAGTCTGGGCCGCGAGGCCCTCTCTCTCTGTCGGCGTGCGTGGGGTTTTCCACATTCGGTGACCTCAGGCTCACGGCACCACCACGCACCCTACGTCTGTTGCTATAAATCGGGACTGTGCCCGTAAAGGACCAGACCCGCGTTGGGAGGTTCGCAGGAGGCTCACGCCACCTTTGTCTTCCTGGGCTCAGACGTCGTCAAAGCGGTTGCGCGTGTGTGGCCGTTGCCTTCCATTTTTCGTCGGGTGACGGGTACCTACTAGTCTTCGAACCAACCCCATACAGCGCTACGAGTGCTCTCCCTTACCGGAGGCATGGCGGGCGGTGATGGGGAGGGCCACGTGTGGACTCTAGCTCATCAACCCCGCCTCAGGCAGCGCTACGAGTGCTCTCCTGTACTGGAGACATGGCGGACGCTGACTGGGTGGTCCCCCTGGTGGCTTTAGTCTTCACACCCTCCACACCCCGGTGCTACGCGTGCTCCTCTCCGCAGGGAGGGGTGGACATGGCGGGCGGCGGGTGAGGAGAGGGGTTCACTGTGTGCTGTAGCTCCCAAGCTCACCTCGGGCAGCGCTACGAGTGCTCCTCCCTTCCTGGGAGCATGGCGGGCGGTGACGAGGTAGGCCTCTGGGTCCTTCAGTATTCACACACCCCTTTCCAACACCCCGTTGCTACGCGTGCTCACCCAGTCCTCCGAGACGGACAGGGCGGGTGCCGAGTGTGGAGGGGGCCCGCAGAGGGCTGCGGGTTTAAAGACCCCGTGCTCGGGTGCCTGTCCCTCGGGTCAGGCACTACGGCGGGGCGCCCGTCACTTGAAAAATGGTAAAAACCATTTATCATGTTTGGTGCCTCTCACGAAAAAACCAAGAGTACAACTCTTAGCGGTGGATCACTCGGCTCGTGCGTCGATGAAGAACGCAGCCAGCTGCGAGAACTAATGTGAATTGCAGGACACATTGATCATCGACACTTCGAACGCACATTGCGGCCCTGGGTTCATCCCAGGGCTACGCCTGTCTGAGGGTCGCTATTCCCATCATTCGGACTG
>NW_027507513.1:20000-35400 GCF_052324685.1 Brachyhypopomus gauderio
ATGTGTCTCATCCTAGTGTGTGTGGCGGGCTCAGAGTATGCCTAAGGTGGGGTAACTATTTTAAACATTTTACTAATTTTCTGGATGTATTAAATCATCCATGTGTCTCATCCTAGTGTGTGTGGCGGGCTCAGAGTATGCCTAAAGTGGGGTAACTATTTTAAACATTTTACTAATTTATGGAGGAAAAAAAAGACCCAGCATTTTGCATTCAAATGTGCAGGGCGCACCGGCGTTTAAAGTCCAAAAGATGGCAGCATTTACTCCACCGTAGTAATTATTTTCCTCCTTAAAGCTGTATACCATATGTTTCTGGAGGAATTAAATTCAGGCCTATAAGCCTACTGTGTGTGGCCGGCTCTTAGTGCACATTCTTAGGCTATGTATTTAATACAGAATAATGATTTTCTGGATGTATTAAATCATCCAGGGCTCTCATCCTACTGTGTGTGGCCGGCTCTTAGTGCACCTTTTTAGGCAATGTATTTTATACAGAATGATGATTTTCTGGATGTATTAAATCATCCAGGGCTCTCATCCTACTGTGTGTGGCCGGCTCTTAGTGCACCTTTTTAGGCAATGTATTTTATACAGAATGATGATTTTCTGGATGTATTAAATCATCCAGGGCTCTCATCCTACTGTGTGTGGCCGGCTCTTAGTGCACCTTTTTAGGCAATGTATTTTATACAGAATGATGATTTTCTGGATGTATTAAATCATCCAGGGCTCTCATCCTACTGTGTGTGGCCGGCTCTTAGTGCACCTTTTTAGGCAATGTATTTTATACAGAATGATGATTTTCTGGATGTATTAAATCATCCAGGGCTCTCATCCTACTGTGTGTGGCCGGCTCTTAGTGCACCTTTTTAGGCAATGTATTTTATACAGAATGATGATTTTCTGGATGTATTAAATCATCCAGGGCTCTCATCCTACTGTGTGTGGCGGCTCTTAGTGCACCTTTTTAGGCAATGTATTTTATACAGAATGATGATTTTCTGGATGTATTAAATCATCCAGGGCTCTCATCCTACTGTGTGTGGCCGGCTCTTAGTGCACCCTTTTTAGGCAATGTATTTTATACAGAATGATGATTTTCTGGATGTATTAAATCATCCAGGGCTCTCATCCTACTGTGTGTGGCCGGCTCTTAGTGCACCTTTTTAGGCAATGTATTTTATACAGAATGATGATTTTTCTGGATGTATTAAATCATCCAGGGCTCTCATCCTACTGTGTGTGGCCGGCTCTTAGTGCACCTTTTTAGGCAATGTATTTTATACAGAATGATGATTTTCTGGATGTATTAAATCATCCAGGGCTCTCATCCTACTGTGTGTGGCCGGCTCTTAGTGCACCTTTTTAGGCAATGTATTTTATACAGAATGATGATTTTCTGGATGTTTTAAATAGACACAGAGACGAATAACTCTTTCAACCTTTTATTGGTTCATCCAATGCCTGCATTCTGAGTTCTCTTACCCTGAATGCATCACTCAGGTAGGTATAGATGCATAGAACCGATCTGCAGTCTCCATGGTATGGCACATGCTTTTACAAACTAACATGCGGTTCTCAGTGCTGAGATGTCGACTTGGTTACTGACTGATGTTCGGATTATGGTAAACCCGATAGGTCCATCCATGCCTGCATGTTTCCATGCCCTTTGAAAGAGGTGGGTAATTTTGGTCATTTTTTTCCCTTGACTCTGAAAGACATACAAGCACTTTTTGTCTCCATAGCAGTAAGAGATGTCAGCCATGGCTCTTAACCATGTAGCCTCTTCAGGCATCAGGGCGAGGTATGCCGAGCCGTATCTCCTGTCCGTTTTGTGTCGATCAACCTGGGAAATATGGATGTTACAAAAGACCCATGCCTCTCATGTTACTGTGTGTGGCGGGGGTAAGGTGGACTTATGTGGGCTTACCCAGACGACTGTACGGCCTTTGTCATCTTGGTCTGCGTTGTCTACTTGGTCCTTGGTCATATTGTAAAGAACCACAGGTCTATGGCCTGTTACCATCCCGAGATACCCTGTCCGATACCCTTGTAAGAGGCAATATGTGTCGTCTCTGGCCTCCTCCCTCATCTGGTCTGGAAGATAAAACCACCATGTTTAAAACATGTATGCCTATAAATGTGCACCTGTTGCGGGCTTGATATGTCTGTATTATGGCACTCACCTATGAGCCTGGGTATTTCCACTACTGCTATCTTCATAAATCTCTCAAAATCCTGGGTGGATTTTAGTTGTTCTGTAAGTGGATAAGTCAAAGGTTATACCATATGCATATGGATGTAATCTTCTCCAGAATGTGCATGTGGATGTCAACATACTTGATTTAAGTCTTCTCACTGCCTGCCGGTGGCATCTCATATGTCTAGTGTGATCCTTCAGTAGCTTTTTGATTTGAAGGAGTATCTGTTTGATCTGGTGTGTTTGAAGGCCCAGTGTGTCCAGGTGGAAGGCTCGTGCGTGCTTTATAAAAGACATAGCGTTTATAAGCATGATATGTACCGTAGGGTGGCTATACTTGCTTTGGATCAGAGCAGACGGCCACTGTCTTAGTCTCTCCGGTTGTGGATGAATTTAAGGCTATGGAAGTCGTGCTTGCTTGTGTCTTCGGCCATGTGGAGAATGAATTTTAGGGCGTGCGTCCTTCTTTGTTGGCCGTTTTCTGAGTCTTTCACTGTGGGATTAGAGCGTACGTGAAAGGCCTGGTAGTCGTCTAGGGCCACTTCCACCCTGGTTCCTTCCAAAGCTTCGGGTAAGATCAAATGCCTCCCCTTCCTAAGTGTGTTGCCTTCGGCCTCAGAATCGCTTGAGCTTGATGGTGAACCCACCGCCTCGTACTCAGAATGGCTGGATGCCGGTTCTTCCACGGCATGGCCATCACAGTTTGACCCTTCAGACGTGTCCGGCTCTGGGTTAAATGTAGTTTGGCTGTCACCAGTTTCCTCGGTGTCTCACAGGCTACACTGTCTTTTGAACTCTGGGTCTTACGGTATTTCTCTAACAATTTGCCCATAAAAAGTCGCTTCGCCTGGGCTACCATTTTCATTTTTTGGGTACCCGTGTACAATTATGGGTAGAGCTTAAGTGCATGTCCAACCTCACCAAGACTTCTTGTCACAGATTTCACAATCTAGCCGTACTGAACAACGATTGCTAGCCAGCCTAGCTATCAAACCGGTCTCCTTGTCATCGATTTCATGAACCGTTTTTAAGTGTTTTTTCAGCCTAGTGCACTTAACTTTACACATTGGACATTTCTGCCAAAGATAGTGAAAAAAAGAGACAAAATTAGTTATAATTTATATGATTAATTTAGTTTTAAAATGCCCGAAATGCGGTACTTACCGTCTGTCTGCCTGCCATCTTCAAGCCGCTGTGATGCTAATTAAGCTTCCTTAATAGAACACACCTGGTCCCTAATCAAGAGGGCGGGAAAGGCACATTCACATTGCGCATTGCGTGTTCCGTATTGCCTTTTTAAATTAAATATACCAGAGGCATAGACACTTAGAAAAAAATAGAGGCCTTTTTAAATTAAATATACCAGAGGCATAGACACTTAGAAAAAAATAGAGGCCGTTTTAAATAAAATATACCAGAGGCATAGACACTTAGAAAAAAAATAGAGGCCTTTTTAAATTAAATATACCAGAGGCATAGACACTTAGAATAAAATAGAGGCCTTTTTTAAATTAAATATACCAGAGGCATAGACACTTAGAATAAAATAGAGGCCTTTTTAAATTAAATATACCAGAGGCATAGACACTTAGAATAAAATAGAGGCCTTTTTAAATTAAATATACCAGAGGCATAGACACTTAGAATAAAATAGAGGCCTTTTTAAATTAAATATACCAGAGGCATAGACACTTAGAATAAAAAAGAGGCCTTTTTAAATAAAATATACCAGAGGCATAGACACTTAGACTAAAAATAGAGGCCGTTTTAAATAAAATATACCAGTAGCATAGACACTTAGAATAAAATAGAGACCTTTTTAAATTAAATATACCAGAGGCATAGACACTTAGAATAAAAAAGAGGCCTTTTTAAATTAAATATACCAGAGGCATAGACACTTAGAATAAAATAGAGGCCTTTTTAAATTAAATATACCAGAGGCATAGACACTTAGAATAAAATAGAGGCCTTTTTAAATTAAATATACCAGAGGCATAGACACTTAGAATAAAAAGAGGCCTTTTTAAATAAAATATACCAGAGGCATAGACACTTAGACTAAAATAGAGGCCGTTTTAAATAAAATATACCAGTAGCATAGACACTTAGAATAAAATAGAGACCTTTTTAAATTAAATATACCAGAGGCATAGACACTTAGAATAAAAAAGAGGCCTTTTTAAATTAAATATACCAGAGGCATAGACACTTAGAATAAAATAGAGGCCTTTTTAAATTAAATATACCAGTAGAAAAGACACTTTGAGTAAAAAAGGCCATTTTAAATAAAATATACCATGGCCAAATGAACTTAGAATAAAAGAGGAGAGTTTAGTTTAAATTATACCATGGTTAAATGCTGTTAGAAAAAAAGTGCACAGTTTAATCTTATTTGGAAGGCGCATTGACTCTTAAAGTCCACAAGATGTCACCGGTACTCCATCGTTTTTTTTCTGTTATACCATATGTACGTGCCACTGGGTGGACCCTCCAGACACCTCAGCCTAGTTGAAGTGGTCCGATGAAGGTGCACTCATCTGGGCATGAGGTAAAAGTTATTATACCAACATCATGTGGAGGTTTTCAAGTCAGAAATTGCACAAAGTCCCTAAATATACCAGAAGCATGGAGTTTTATGAGTGAATTAGTCTATGTCCCTTACTTTGTTAGACCATACACAAGATATTTTCTTCAGGAAATGCACAGAGTCCAATGCTATAACATTGCCAGGTGGTGGCTTTAAGGGAAAAAAGCATAAAAGTGTCCGAAAAACATGCTCTTTAGCTCGGGTACATCCCCAGGATCAAGAAAAATTGTCAGTTTTTTTTTTCTATCTTGCTTAGAAATAGGTGTAAATTGACTCTGAAGTGTCATATCAGGCAATGCACAGAGTCCTTAAATATACCAGTAGCATGAGGTTTTTGTTGGAAATTAGTCTATTTCCCTTCCTGAGTTAGACCATATACAAGTAGTAATCTTCAGGCAATGCACAGAGTCCTTAAAATTTACCAGTAGCATGAGGTTTTTGTTGGAAAATTAGTCTATTTCCCTTCCTGAGTTAGACCATATACAAGTAGTAATCTTCAGGCAATGCACAGAGTCCTTAAATTTACCAGTAGCATGAGGTTTTTGTTGGAAATTAGTCTATTTCCCTTCCTGAGTTAGACCATATACAAGTAGTAATCTTCAGGCAATGCACAGAGTCCTTAAATATACCAGCAGCAGGTGGTGGCTTTTAGTGAAAAAAGCATAAAAGTGTCCAAAAAACATGCTCTTTAGCTCAGGTACATCCCAGGATCAAGAAAAATTGTCAGTTTTTTTCTCTATCTTGCTTAGAAATAGGTGTAAATCCAGTCTGAAGTGTCTGATCAGAAAATGCACTAAGTCCATTTTTTCTGTTATACCATACGCATTTGCCACTGGGTGGCTCCTCCAGACACATCTGTCCACTTGGAGTGTCCAATGAAGGTGCACTCATCTGGGCATGAGGTAAAGTTATTAAGCTTCCTTAATAGAACACACCTGGTCCCTAATCAAGAGGGCGGGAAGGCACATTCCACATTGCGCATTGCGTGTTCCGTATTGCAGCCATCCCTAAGCAGTAGGTCGCGCTGGGATTGCTCATTGCGTATTGCGTGTTCCGTATTGCAGCCATCCCTAAGCTGTAGGTCGCGCTGGGATTGCTCATTGCGTATTGCGCATTGCGTGTTCCGTATTGCAGCCATCCCTAAGCAGTAGGTCGCGCTGGGATTGCACATTGCGTATTGCGTGTTCCGTATTCCGACCATCCCTATTTAAGGGTTAGGCGCTGTTAAGATTTTTCAAAGTCCAAGAATATACCAGCAGCATAGACACTTAGAATAAAAAAGAGGCCGTTTTAAATAAAATATACCAGTAGCATAGACACTTAGAATAAAAATAGAGGCCTTTTTAAATTAAATATACCAGAGGCATAGACACTTAGAATAAAATAGAGGCCTTTTTAAATTAAATATACCAGAGGCATAGACACTTAGACTAAAATAGAGGCCGTTTTAAATAAAATATACCAGAGGCATAGACACTTAGACTAAAATAGAGGCCGTTTTAAATAAAATATACCAGTAGCATAGACACTTAGAATAAAATAGAGGCCTTTTTAAATTAAATATACCAGAGGCATAGACACTTAGAATAAAATAGAGGCCTTTTTAAATAAAATATACCAGAGGCATAGACACTTAGACTAAAATAGAGGCCGTTTAAATAAAATATACCAGTAGCATAGACACTTAGAATAAAATAGAGACCTTTTTAAATTAAATATACCAGAGGCATAGACACTTAGAATAAAATAGAGGCCTTTTTAAATTAAATATACCAGAGGCATAAGACACTTAGAATAAAATAGAGGCCTTTTTAAATTAAATATACCAGAGGCATAGACACTTAGAATAAAAAAGAGGCCTTTTTAAATTAAATATACCAGAGGCATAGACACTTAGAATAAAATAGAGACCTTTTTAAATTAAATATACCAGAGGCATAGACACTTAGAATAAAAAAGAGGCCTTTTTAAATTAAATATACCAGAGGCATAGACACTTAGAATAAAATAGAGGCCTTTTTAAATTAAATATACCAGTAGAAAAGACACTTTGAGTAAAAAAGGCCATTTTAAATAAAATATACCATGGCCAAATGAACTTAGAATAAAAGAGGAGAGTTTAGTTTAAATTTACCATGGTTAAATGCTGTTAGAAAAAAAGTGCACAGTTTAATCTTATTTGGAAGGCGCATTGACTCTTAAAGTCCACAAGATGTCACCCGGTACCTCCATCGTTTTTTTTCTGTTATACCATATGTACGTGCCACTGGGTGGACCCTCCAGACACCTCAGCCTAGTTGAAGTGTCCGATGAAGGTGCACTCATCTGGGCATGAGGTAAAGTTATTATACCAACATCATGTGGAGGTTTTCAAGTCAGAAATTGCACAAAGTCCCTAAATATACCAGAAGCATGGAGTTTTATGAGTGAATTAGTCTATGTCCCTTACTTTGTTAGACCATACACAAGATATTTTCTTCAGGAAATGCACAGAGTCCAATGCTATAACATTGCCAGGTGGTGGCTTTAAGGGAAAAAAGCATAAAAGTGTCCGAAAAACATGCTCTTTAGCTCGGGTACATCCCCAGGATCAAGAAAAATTGTCAGTTTTTTTTTCTATCTTGCTTAGAAATAGGTGTAAATTGACTCTGAAGTGTCATATCAGGCAATGCACAGAGTCCTTAAATATACCAGTAGCATGAGGTTTTTGTTGGAAATTAGTCTATTTCCCTTCCTGAGTTAGACCATATACAAGTAGTAATCTTCAGGCAATGCACAGAGTCCTTAAATTTACCAGTAGCATGAGGTTTTTGTTGGAAATTAGTCTATTTCCCTTCCTGAGTTAGACCATATACAAGTAGTAATCTTCAGGCAATGCAACAGAGTCCCTTAAATTTACCAGTAGCATGAGGTTTTTGTTGGAAATTAGTCTATTTCCCTTCCTGAGTTAGACCATATACAAGTAGTAATCTTCAGGCAATGCACAGAGTCCTTAAATATACCAGCAGCAGGTGGTGGCTTTTAGTGAAAAAAGCATAAAAGTGTCCAAAAAACATGCTCTTTAGCTCAGGTACATCCCCAGGATCAAGAAAAATTGTCAGTTTTTTTCTCTATCTTGCTTAGAAATAGGTGTAAATCCAGTCTGAAGTGTCTGATCAGAAAATGCACTAAGTCCATTTTTTCTGTTATACCATACGCATTTGCCACTGGGTGGCTCCTCCAGACACATCTGTCCACTTGGAGTGTCCAATGAAGGTGCACTCATCTGGGCATGAGGTAAAGTTATTAAGCTTCCTTAATAGAACTCACCTGGTCCCTAATCAAGAGGGCGGGAAAGGCACATTCCACATTGCGCATTGCGTGTTCCGTATTGCAGCCATCCCTAAGCAGTAGGTCGCGCTGGGATTGCTCATTGCGTATTGCGTGTTCCGTATTGCAGCCATCCCTAAGCAGTAGGTCGCGCTGGGATTGCTCATTGCGTATTGCGCATTGCGTGTTCCGTATTGCAGCCATCCCTAAGCAGTAGGTCGCGCTGGGATTGCACATTGCGTATTGCGTGTTCCGTATTCCGACCATCCCTATTTAAGGGTTAGGCGCTGTTAAGATTTTTCAAAGTCCAAGAATATACCAGCAGCATAGACACTTAGAATAAAAAAGAGGCCGTTTTAAATAAAATATACCAGTAGCATAGACACTTAGAATAAAATAGAGGCCTTTTTAAATTAAATATACCAGAGGCATAGACACTTAGAATAAAATAGAGGCCTTTTTAAATTAAATATACCAGAGGCATAGACACTTAGACTAAAATAGAGGCCGTTTTAAATAAAATATACCAGAGGCATAGACACTTAGACTAAAATAGAGGCCGTTTTAAATAAAATATACCAGTAGCATAGACACTTAGAATAAAATAGAGGCCTTTTTAAATTAAATATACCAGAGGCATAGACACTTAGAATAAAATAGAGGCCTTTTTAAATAAAATATACCAGAGGCATAGACACTTAGACTAAAATAGAGGCCGTTTTAAATAAAATATACCAGTAGCATAGACACTTAGAATAAAATAGAGACCTTTTTAAATTAAATATACCAGAGGCATAGACACTTAGAATAAAATAGAGGCTTTTTAAATTAAATATACCAGAGGCATAGACACTTAGAATAAAATAGAGGCCTTTTTAAATTAATATACCAGAGGCATAGACACTTAGAATAAAAAAGAGGCCTTTTTAAATTAAATATACCAGAGGCATAGACACTTAGAATAAAATAGAGGCCTTTTTAAATTAAATATACCAGAGGCATAGACACTTAGAATAAAAAAGAGGCCTTTTTAAATTAAATATACCAGAGGCATAGACACTTAGAATAAAATAGAGGCCTTTTTAAATTAAATATACCAGTAGAAAAGACACTTTGAGTAAAAAAGGCCATTTTAAATAAAATATACCATGGCCAAATGAACTTAGAATAAAAGAGGAGAGTTTAGTTTAAATTATACCATGGTTAAATGCTGTTAGAAAAAAAGTGCACAGTTTAATCTTATTTGGAAGGCGCATTGACTCTTAAAGTCCACAAGATGTCACCGGTACTCCATCGTTTTTTTTCTGTTATACCATATGTACGTGCCACTGGGTGGACCCTCCAGACACCTCAGCCTAGTTGAAGTGTCCGATGAAGGTGCACTCATCTGGGCATGAGGTAAAGTTATTATACCAACATCATGTGGAGGTTTTCAAGTCAGAAATTGCACAAAGTCCCTAAATATACCAGAAGCATGGAGTTTTATGAGTGAATTAGTCTATGTCCCTTACTTTGTTAGACCATACACAAGATATTTTCTTCAGGAAATGCACAGAGTCCAATGCTATACACATTGCCAGGTGGTGGCTTTAAGGGAAAAAAGCATAAAAGTGTCCGAAAAACATGCTCTTTAGCTCGGGTACATCCCCAGGATCAAGAAAAATTGTCAGTTTTTTTTTCTATTTTGCTTAGAAATAGGTGTAAATTGACTCTGAAGTGTCATATCAGGCAATGCACAGAGTCCTTAAATATACCAGTAGCATGAGGTTTTTGTTGGAAATTAGTCTATTTCCCTTCCTGAGTTAGACCATATACAAGTAGTAATCTTCAGGCAATGCACAGAGTCCTTAAATTTACCAGTAGCATGAGGTTTTTGTTGGAAATTAGTCTATTTCCCTTCCTGAGTTAGACCATATACAAGTAGTAATCTTCAGGCAATGCACAGAGTCCTTAAATTTACCAGTAGCATGAGGTTTTTGTTGGAAATTAGTCTATTTCCCTTCCTGAGTTAGACCATATACAAGTAGTAATCTTCAGAATATGCACAAAGTCCATAAATATACCAGCAGCACGAAGTTTTCAAGTGGAAAATATTCTATGTCGCTTCATTTGGTATACCATAGGCGTCAGTTTTCGGCGAAAATAATTCTATGTCGATAAAAATGTTATACCATACGTATGATTTTGTGTTCAAAAATCGCACTATGTTCCAATTTTGACCAAGGGGTGGATCATCCAGAGGCCTCGATCCTCTGACAGTGCCCGCCGAATGTGCACCCAGACGGACAATGCATCTCATTCCCCCTGTCTGGATGATTTTATGAATGGGTGATATGCAAACACCTACCATCAGGTATATAGGGGAGAGGGTCTTCTGAAAGCCACATATATGGTATACCATAAATGAAGACAAGGATTATGGCGCACGCTTTGCCCGACCAAAGGTCACTCCCTGGGCATTTTAGAGGATTTGAGAGGCCTCTTTATGGATCTCACAAATGATCCATGCATGGAATTTTGCACACTTTATCCGAATAAAGTGCACTTTTGGGCTTATGAGAGTAGGTTGGTATGCCTCTCTCTGGATGTGAGGAAGGATCCAGGAATAAAGGCATGTAATGCCACACAATTTATCCGACTAAATGACACTCTTGGGCTTATGAGAGAGGATGAGGGGCCTCTCTGTGGATGTCAGAAAGGCTCCATGCATGAAAGCATGTAATGTCACACACTTTATCCGATTAAAGTGTACATGTTGGGCTTATGATTAAGCATGAGGGCCCTATATGTGGATGTCAGAAAGGTTCCAGGCTTAAAGGCATGTAATGTCACACACTTTATCCGATTAAAGTGTACATGTTGGGCTTATGATTAAGCATGAGGGCCCTATATGTGGATGTCAGAAAGGTTCCAGGCTTAAAGGCATGTAATGTCACACACTTATCCGATTAAAGTGCACATTTGGGCTTATGATTAAGCATGAGGGCCCTATGTGTGGATGTCAGAAAGGCTCCATGCATGAAAGCATGTAATGCCACACACTTTATCCGATTAAAGTGTACATGTTGGGCTTATGATTAAGCATGAGGGCCCTATATGTGGATGTCAGAAAGGTTCCAGGCTTAAAGGCATGTAATGTCACACACTTTATCCGATTAAAGTGCACATTTGGGCTTATGATTAAGCATGAGGGCCCTATGTGTGGATGTCAGAAAGGCTCCATGCATGAAAGCATGTAATGCCACACACTTTATCCGATTAAAGTGCACATTTGGGCTTATGATTAAGCATGAGGGCCCTATGTGTGGATGTCAGAAAGGCTCCATGCATGAAAGCATGTAATGTCACACACTTTATCCGATTAAAGTGTACATGTTGGGCTTATGAGAGTAGGTTGGTATGCCTCTCTCTGGATGTGAGGAAGGATCCAGGAATAAAGGCATGTAATGCCACACAATTTATCCGACTAAATGACACTCTTGGGCTTATGAGAGAGGATGAGGGGCCTCTCTGTGGATGTCAGAAAGGCTCCATGCATGAAAGCATGTAATGTCACACACTTTATCCGATTAAAGTGCACATTTGGGCTTATGATTAAGCATGAGGGCCCTATGTGTGGATGTCAGAAAGGCTCCATGCATGAAAGCATGTAATGCCACACACTTTATCCGATTAAAGTGCACATTTGGGCTTATGATTAAGCATGAGGGCCCTATGTGTGGATGTCAGAAAGGCTCCATGCATGAAAGCATGTAATGTCACACACTTTATCCGATTAAAGTGTACATGTTGGGCTTATGAGAGTAGGTTGGTATGCCTCTCTCTGGATGTGAGGAAGGATCCAGGAATAAAGGCATGTAATGCCACACAATTTATCCGACTAAATGACACTCTTGGGCTTATGAGAGAGGATGAGGGGCCTCTCTGTGGATGTCAGAAAGGCTCCATGCATGAAAGCATGTAATGTCACACACTTTATCCGATTAAAGTGCACATTTGGGCTTATGATTAAGCATGAGGGCCCTATGTGTGGATGTCAGAAAGGCTCCATGCATGAAAGCATGTAATGTCACACACTTTATCCGATTAAAGTGTACATGTTGGGCTTATGATTAAGCATGAGGGCCCTATGTGTGGATGTCAGAAAGGCTCCATGCATGAAAGCATGTAATGTCACACACTTTATCCGATTAAAGTGTACATGTTGGGCTTATGATTAAGCATGAGGGCCCTATATGTGGATGTCAGAAAGGTTCCAGGCTTAAAGGCATGTAATGCCACACACTTTATCCGTTTAAAGTGCACGCTTCGGCTTAAGAGAGGAGTTGAGAGGCCTCTCCCTGGAAGTCACAGATGATCCAGGCCTGCAATGGCAGACACTATATCACTTTATCCGAGTAAGAGGCTCCCTCTGAGCAAAGTAGGGGGGGAGTGAGGCCCCCCCCGGAGGTCTGAAAAGATCCAGGCCTTTAAATGACACGGGCTGTGCCCGAGCAAAGTGCCCACGCTGGGCAAGGGTGGAGGCGTGATGCTCCCCCTTATGGAGGTCGTCCTACCTCCATCCTCACGTAATGTATTTCGACCTGTGCGTATCCGGAGGGTGCTATGCGCAAGCCCGGAAGATGCTGGTTTCGGCTGGCCTTACCGGATCCAATGGTATAGCACCTAGGTGCGCTCTAAGGCCGTAAACCCCCCCCATGTGTTTGAGAATGGTAGGTGTTATACCATTGCCACGAACCACTTATTGAATCAGCCATGCCCTTTCGGCAATCGAGTCTCAGAGGTGTGTCCGAGGGAAGATTTGCCTTGGCGGGCATGGCTGTCTGGCATCTCCCCGACCCTGGAGGAATGCGCTAACGGTGTAATGCAAACACCTACCAGCAGGTATATAGGGGAGCATGCTTTCTGAGCCTTATATGATTGTACCATAATAAGGATCAGAAGAAAGGCAGTGCGTTAAGGTGAACTAGCCCGACTCTAATGCACCTTGACGGCTTAAGGGGAGGGATAAGTGACCCCTGCTGATGGAGGTCAAAGACATCCGTGTCTCTCAGGCCTTCGAACCACTGCTTGCGCCCGACCGAAATGCCACTGCTGGGCATGGGTGTAAGAGTGGTGACCCCCCTTATGGAGGTCTGTCCAACCTCCAGCCTGCATGCTCCACCTCGGCCTGTGCGTATCCGGAGGGTGCTGTGCGCAAGCCCGGAAGATGCTGGTTTCGGCTGGCCTTACCGGATCCAATGGCACAGTACCTAGGTGCGCTCTAAGACCGTTATCCGAACCCAAGTCCGCCAGGGGTTTTTCAGTTATACCAGTAGCATCGACCATCACTTTGATCAGCCAGGCCTTTTCGGGGGTCGAGCGTCCGAGGTGTGTCCGAGGGAAGATTTGCCTTGGCGGGCATGGCTGGCGAGTACCTCCCCGGCCGTGGAGGAAAACGCATACGGTGCATTGCAAACACCTACCAGCAGGTATATAGGAGAGCATGTCTCTTGAGTTCATCCTAACCTTATAATGGTTATCCCATTCATAAGGCCTGGATGCAAGGCGGTGCGTGAAGGTAACATTAGCCTGACTCTAACACTTTCACCGGTTAGGGGTGGAGTGGTGACCCCCCTAACACTGGAGGTCTCGCCGACCTCCAGGCACCAGCCTCACATGCTCTACCTCGGCCTGTGCGTATCCGGAGGGTGCTGTGCGCAAGCCCGGAAGATGCTGGTTTCGGCTGGCCTTACCGGATCCAATGGCACAGTACCTAGGTGCGCTCTAAGACCGTTATCCGAACCCAAGTCCGCCAGGGGGGTTTTTCAGTTATACCAGTAGCATCGACCATCACTTGGTTCAGCCAGGCCTTTTCAGGGGTCGAGCGTCCGAGGTGTGTCCGAGGGAAGATTTGCCTTGGCGGGCATGGCTGGCGAGAACCTCCCCGGCCGTGGAGGAAAACGCGTACGGTGGATTGCAAAAACCTACCAGCAGGTTTTAGGGAGAGTGTCAATCTCGAGGGCGTTCGGAAGCTCTCCCGATCTATTGGCATACGATGCCCGCCAGGGGTTAGGCTCTCGGGTTACCACTTAAGGTTTCTCCCTGTCATAAGAAAGACAACCGGTCAAAACCAATGCGCAATGTACAATGAGGTGTGAGCTCATGAATGAATATATGGGATAGAGCCACAACCTCGGTGCGACATACCTAGGTACAGGAATAGGGCGAGAGGTGGATGCGCTCCTTCAGGACGGGTAGGTCGGCAGCCTCTCGGGTATGATCGTTCACCAACGAAAGCTGTACAAAAGGGGTGACTGCGCTCATTGAGGCGGCAGCCTCGACATGACATACCTATCAAAAACTCTCCCATGAGGTGTGTGCGCTCCTTCAGGATGGGAGGTCGGCAGCCTCGGTATGATCATGATGACCGAGACACAGGCCTTGGGTTGGGCCTAGGGTTGAAGCCTTCTGTGCCGCCCGGGTAGTTCCTCCCCAAACCAGCGGGCATGCCTCTATGGGGGGGCCTCGGTCTGAAAAGACACGATCCTCACCCGGAACCGTCTGAGGGAAGCGTTGAAGGCCGGTCTGTCTACACAGGTGTCCGCTATCGGCGTCCATGGTGTACGGGTGAGAGCCAGCAGTGGATCGGGTTAGTTCAACACATGCTTGGCCTCACCCCGCCTGGTCACGGAATCACTCATTTCTCGGTTACGTCCCACAGTAGCGCGCGCGCGTGCTGGGAGCTGACGAGGGCTCTCTCCCCCCACGCTGACGGCGCACCCCTGCTGCACCGATGGTGGGCGTCCGGTACCGAGGTGGGCCCCTGACCCTGCCCGGGGGATGGAGCACGCCGAGGTGGCCGCGACGTTAGCTGGTGTCCCTTTCACCACCGCGGTGCAGCTACCTGGTTGATCCTGCCAGTAACATATGCTTGTCTCAAAGATTAAGCCATGCAGGTCTAAGTACACACGGCCGGTACAGTGAAACTGCGAATGGCTCATTAAATCAGTCATGGTTCCTTTGATCGCTCCACACGTTACTCGGATAACTGTGGTAATTCTAGAGCTAATACATGCAAACGAGCGCTGACCCCTCTGGGGGATGCGTGCATTTATCAGATCCAAAACCCATCCGGCGGGGGCGCGGGCCCCCCGGCCGCTTTGGTGACTCTAGATAACCTCGGGCCGATCGCGCGCCCTCCGCGGCGGCGACGTCTCATTCGAATGTCTGCCCTATCAACTTTCGATGGTACTATAGTCGCCTACCATGGTGACCACGGGTAACGGGGAATCAGGGTTCGATTCCGGAGAGGGAGCCTG